>NC_051394.1:43884294-43891794 GCF_015228065.2 Penaeus monodon
CACTCCTTACTCCCCCTACCCCTCTCCACCCCCCCTTATTCGTTATCATCCCTCCAGGACCGCCGCTGATATCACGAGCCCCTGGACGGCCGCCCATTAGAGTGAGCTGTCCAATAACAATTTCGGTCGTGCGGTTGAGCTCTCTGGTTGAGCTTCCCGCGGGAATGAGCGTTTCCAAAGGCCAGAAGCTCACGACTGGAAGCTGCCACCCGTGTTACGCCGCTGCTCGTTTCACTTTTCGTTGCCCCCCCCCCCCCTTCCTAAGTCTTTTAATATATCCTTTTCACTGTTTTTATTTGTTTCTTCGTATTCGGATTAGATTTTTTCGTTTCTTTCTCTCCTCCCCTCTCTTCACACCATCTAACCCTCCTCTCCTCCCTCTCCCCATTTCCTCTTCTATCATCCCCTCTCTTATCCCCTCCTTCCGCTCTCATCCTCCTCGCTCCCCTCTTTTCCTCTTTTAACTTCCTCTCTCCTATTCCCCCCTTCCACCCTCATCCTTCTCCCCCTCCCGCCCTTTCCACCTCCTCCCACCACTTCCTACCAACCTTACCGACGCCTTTCGCTAAAAAACGTACCATTTAATGTAAATTACCCCCTCGCTACGTGTGCTCACTGGGCCCCCGACACGCCAAAAGCTCTCCTTTGTTCAACATTAAAGTAAAAATATACACACATACCTCTCATGCAGCGAGGAAAGATATTACAAAGAAAGGATATTAAAAAAATAGAATTGCTAAAAGGAGAAGAAGAAGAAGAAAAAAGAAATGAATAACAGCGGAGAACAAAGAGAGAGAAATGAATCGGTCTTGGTGTGGAGAGAGCAAGTTTCTTTTCACTCTTGCAATGACGGTCTTGTTGCAACGTCGATTTCGTTGCAACATTCCCGGGACGATAGAAGCTTCTCCTCCTTGCTCGAAGGGCTCTAATTGCACGCAAGCAACATCTTCCGGCAATGCAATGAAAATGGTAACGAGTTAAAATGATATGGCAAGAGAGAAAGTGAAAGGAAACAGAGACTAAATATCAATAAAAAAGGAAAACCCGCAGACAAGGAAAAGAAAAGGAAAAAAACCACACAAGCAACAAATAGAGATTGAAGTAGGGGCGTTGGATTCCCACTTTTAGGACAGGCGGTGGAAGGCAGATAGGGCGTGCGAAGACGACAAAGAGGAACGTATTTCTTCGCTCTGTCTCTGTCTGTCTCTCTCTCTGTGTCTGTGTGTGTCTCCCTCTCCCTCTCCCTCTCCCTCTCCCTCTCATTCTCCTTCCCCCTCTCTTTCTCTCAGTCTGTTTCTAATTCTGTTTCTTCTTCCTGTTTCTGTCTGTCTGTCTATCTCTGCTATTTTATATTTGCACCATCATTTAACCCCCGCCACTTTCCACTCTCATTTTTATTCTTTTATCGCCTAAATGCAAAAATCTTATCAGCTGATCATATGTACATAATAGATGGTTACCCTTATCTACAGTCTTATCAAAACACAATGAAAAAAAAACGGATATACCTTAGCCTTCGCAGCTTGAATAAATTAACAAATACAAGTAAAAACAAAACAAAACAATGAAAAAAAAGAAAAGAAATGAGATGCGTCCTGACTGTGTATTTACGAACTGCCCCCCCCCTCCCCTCCCCAGCGCCGCAAGTACTTAAAACTGCGCCATTTGGAGATACATAAGATGTGGAGGAGAAGGAGGAGGAGGAGAGGAGGAGGAGGAGGAGAAAGAGGAGAAGGAGGTGGCGATCTGGAGGTATTAGGAGATGGCCAGCCTCCCAGGCGGAGGAGGTGGAGGAGGGAGGAGGTGGAGGATGGTGGAGTGAGGAGGCAGGAGGTGGAGGAGAGGAGGAGGAGGAGGAGGAGGAGGAGGAGGAGGAGGAGGAGGAGGTGGAGGAGGAGGAGGGGAGGAGGAGGAGGAGGAGGGGAGGGAGGTGGAGGAGGAGGGGGGGATGGGTAAAAGGGGAGGAGGAGGAGGTGGAGGAGGAGGAGTGAGAGAGAGAGAGGAGGGAGGAGGAGGAGGAGGAGGAGGAGGACTAGTGGAAGAGAGGAGGAGGAGGAGGAGGAGAAGGAGAGAGAAGGGAGAAAGAAAAAGAAAGCGTAGAAGGCGAAGTAGGGAAGGAAGAGAAAGGAAAAGTAGGAAGAGGATGGTATGAGAGAGAGGGTAAAGAAGCAGCGGAGGAAATGGGACGACCCTGACCCTCTGGCACACATCTCGAAGACTTAAACAAGATGCTAAACGGGGGTATAGGGGGCGTGGCCTACAACGGTGCCATCAACCCCAATCTCTCAAGCTAGGAGATGCATGTATGTTTAAATATACATTCTTACACACAAATGCACATATGCACATGCACATGCGCACACACACATACACACACATACACACACACACACACACACACACACACACACACACACACACACACACACACACACACACACACACACACACACACACACACACACACACACACACACACACACACACACACACACACACACACACACACACACACACACACACAATTTATGGCATCATCCAATCAGTCAACAAACAAAAATAAACAGTAATTGCATTTTTTCGCACAAACACGAACTCCAAGACAATCACTCAAACAATAGCAACAACGGACAACAAAAGCGGCCCCCCTCCCCCCTAACCCTTCCACCACAGACCAGTTCCGGTAGACGCTCCTCCCTCCCTCCCCCCCTCCCCGGCCTTTCACCTCCTTCCATATGTAAACAAACATTTGATGTTGCCAAGATGTTCGTTTCCACTATTTCTCCCTTCTAAATATAGCAGGAGTGATATCTGTCATTCTATTGTCAACAATACGATTGTTTTATGATAATCGCATAATTCAGTCATATAAAAACAAAACAAAACACATTTACGACGAAGCAAGTTTTTTTTCCTTCACATTCCGAGTCATTTAAATGAAGGGGAAAAAAACTATTGTCTTTTCAACGAGAATGAACGTGAGAGAGACGACCTCCATCATGGTGCCCGGAATAGAATCGCTATCATAATCTCTCTCTCTCTCTCTCTCTCTCTCTCTCTCTCTCTCTCTCTCTCTCCCTCGTTCTCTCTCTCTCATTCTCTCCATTCTCTTTCCATCCTTCTCTCTCTCCATCCCTCTCTCTTTCCATCTCCCCTCTCTCTCTTTCCATCTCCCCTCTCTCTCTCTTTCCATCCCCCTCTCTCTCTTTCCATCCCTCTCTCTTTCCATCCTCTCTCTCTCTCTCTCTCTCTCTCTCTCTCTCTCTCTCTCTCTCTCTCTCTCTCTCTCTCTCTCTCTCTCTTCTTCCTCCCCCCCCCCCCTCTCTCTCTCTTCTCTCTCTTCTCCCTCTCTTTTCTCTCCTCTCTCTCTCTCTCTCTCTCTCTCTCTCTCTCTCTCTCTCATTCGTCCATTCCCTTCATTCGCCCGACCACCACCACCGCAAAACCCCGCTTGTTCATCTACTCACTCACTTGCCTCTCCTATTCATTCATTTATTCATCCGCTCACTCTCCCACCCATTCAACCATCAATTCACCCGCCCACTGAAGAACGAAGATCGAGGGCTTGACACAATGGGCGTGCAAAGGAACGGATCAGCCTGCCTACTCTTCGATTGAGGGCGTGCGGGGGCTGTGGACTGTGGGCGGCGTGGGGAAGTTGTGGGCGGCGTGGGGGTGGGTTGGGGGGGCTAGCAACAAGGCCATTGAGGCGCGGTGGGCTGTCCTTGGGCGGCGCTGCGCAGTGGAATATATACTCCGCACGTTAGTAAAATACACTGGAAGGTATGGTGGTGGTGGTGGAGGTGGAGGAGGAGGTGGAGGAGAGGAGGAGGAGGAGGAGGAGGAGGAGGAGGAGGAGGAGGAGACGAAGAAGAAGACGAAGAAGAAGATGGAGGAGGAGGAGGAGGTAAAGGAAAAGAAGGAGAAGGAGAGGGAGAAGGAGCAAGAGGAAAGCGCGGAGGAGGGAGGGAGGATGAGGCGGAGGAGGGAGAGAGAGAGAGGGAGGAAGAGGAGCAGGGGGCAGAAAGAGAGGGAAGAAAGAGGGAAACAGGGACACCAAAGCGGCACCAACACTAAAAACAAGAAAAACAATAAACAACGAAACAACCATAACAACAACACAACACCCACAACAACACCATAAAAAAAAATAACCAAAACAAAGTCGCATCAGTAGGAAAGAACGCGCCGCCTTGAACCCCACAGCACCACGGAGAGAGATCCTTCGTCAACAGGTGCGCCGCGGAGCCCAACGGGACCCGAGCCTAAGGGAAGGTCCTCAGCTGCGTCCGCCGTTAGGAAGAAGCGCCAGAGGAAGAAACAACAACAACAACAACAACAACAACAACAACAACAACAGCCCATCTTAAGCTTTGCTTCTGGATCGAAATATGCATTTTTTCTCTAACATTCCACTGAACGGAGACCCAAGACAAAATCGTAAGAAAGTAAGTAAAAAGTAACAAATAATAACAACATAATAATGATAATAATAATAATAATAAATAAATAACAATAATAAACTAAAATAATAATAATAAAACAAATAAATAAAACGACCGTAACTTGAAACGAAATTGTCTTTGTTCTTACTTTCGGTGAAATGGAAACTAAGTTACAAGCAATCATCCGCAAGCCACGTACGAATGCAACGCCATCCCTCCCCCATATGCAACGAACAGCCAACTGCAACGCCCACTTTAACGCCCGCACGCCCAGACGGGAAAAGGCGTAGACGGAGCAATGTTGTCTCCTGTGACGTCACTCGAATCAATGAAGTACCGCGACCACGTGTTCCTCCCGCTCGCGCATCCTCGTGAGACTCCTAGCATTTCCTTCACTCCGATGGTTCCCTTCTCCGTCCTCAACTCTCATCCCTCATCACCCAGCAGCATCCTCTTCCTCGCACACCTATCCAACAGTAGAAGCATCATCCATAAATACGATTGATAATAACGATCGCCAATAAATAATCGATTGAGAAAGGGAGCGCGAGTCTCACAGGGTGTGGCGGCGCTGCGCATGTGTTGCTGCGGCCGCCGCCAACACGTGGGAAACGGGACGCCCCCGGGGTGTTTGATGACTTTATTATCCTACTGCTTCTGCTTTGGTCCAAGTTTTCCCGTCCAGAGTTCTCCTGTACAATTACTGTCGCGTCATTCGGTATATATATAATTTGCATATGAATATGATTACTTACAGCAGCAATGTCATAATTCATATCAATTCAGGAATTAAGCATCTCGTAAAGTGCCATATACGGCTGCCGTAATCACTATTGCAATGGCACTCATCATCCGTCGTTGCAACAGGCACGTGCCGTATAGATGCACAAAGGAGCACCCTAATAAGAGGGAATTATGCACGCATGAACTCCCTTGAGAGGTCACGGCGACAGATAAACTCTACGGACCAACAACCATCGTTCAAGTTACCTGAATCTCAAAAACATTGTCTCACGGATTTCCAATTTCTTTATGGAAAACCTAAAGAAAACGTGTCGTTCCCTTGAGCACCACTCGCTTCGTTGCTAAACTTAGGACTTGAGGAAACACCTGTGTGGCATAATTTATCTCTTAAGCTGGCTTCACTGGGAACAGATGTTAGTTACCATGCATAACACAGTTTTCCTCCAAAGCAATAGTTTCTATAAAAAGACTTTCTGTGGCTTGCTGCTCAACGTCGCGCAAGTAACATTTATAATTAAAAAAACTCTCTATTAAGCTTCACAGAGCATCTTAAACACAGACAAATAACAATCGAATAAAACCGTTTGCCAACCAAAGAAATACGAGACAACAATAACAGTAATAATAATAATAATAATAATAATAATAATAATAATAATAACAATTTATTATCCTTCTTATTAATATCATAATCATTATCATATAGCATCATTATAATTATCATTATTACCAAACAGCGCTCAACCACCAGCAACACCTGCACAACGAAGACCAACGAATTACGAGGTATGTGCGCACTTCGCTTGGGACACGACGCACCGCCACAACACCTGTTTCGCACCTGCTTCCCACCGCTGCCGCCGCCGTTGTCAAGGGATAACTGCGTAGTTGCGATTGGGGGGGGGGGGGCGTCGAGGTGGGACGGGCAGCTTGCGAAGGTCGTCACTTTTGTCACGCCCGTATTCGGTGACGATTGCGAGAGATATGGGCGTGGGGAAGGCGTGGTGGGAGGGTGCGGGGGAAGGGGTTTGGGGAGGCGAGGGAAGGGGAGGGGAAGGGAGGGAGGGATAAGGGAGGGGAAGGAAGGGAGGGATAAGGGAAGGTGGGGGAAAAGGAGGGGAAGGAGGTCGAGGGAAGGGGTCATGGAAGGGGGTGAAGGAGGTGAAGAAGGGGGGTGAGGGGCGAAGGATATAGCGAGTGGAAAGAGGAAGAGGGACAGTGAGGGGAGATGGAATAAAGAATGAGTGTGGGGAGGGGGAATGAAAAGGCCCAAGTGGAAGGAGACAAGGGAAAGAAAAATGAGGAAAAGGCAGAAGAAAAGCTGAAGAAATAGAGATGTCATGTGAAGGGGAAAAGGCAAAAAAGGGAAAAGGACAAGAATAAAGAGAGAAAATAGGAAAAAAGAAGATCCTACACGCTACCCAAGACAAGGAATAATGAAACGAAGAGGAAGGAAAGGTTGACGGGAACAGAGGCCATTAAAAAGGATAACAATGGCGAAGGATGTTGTGGTTTGGAATAAGAAATGTGAGAACATCGATGTTAAATAACAGAGCTAGAAATTATATGATTATAGTTATTACCTGTTTCCTTTGTACTATTAACAATAATAATAGTAGTTAATAATAATAATAATAATAATAATAATAATAATAATAATAATAATAATAATAATAACAATAATAATAATAATAATAATAATAATAATAACAACAATAACAATAATAATAATATCACCACCAAGAAGAACACCAAAATCAATCCCGCAATAACATCAAGACAACAACAATAAAAAATATCGAACGCAAATAACGCCAAAAGGGCTTTGCAACATAACAATCAATTCTCGTATTAGAACCCATCGTCTAATAAACCCTCGCCGATGTTGCAAATGCATGCAACCACCTTCACCTGGATCACCTGCCTTCGACGATAACCAGCAACGTCGTTAGGCCTAATTAACCTCATTAACCAACCAAAGGTCACTGGGTTATCGCTAGGGGTCATAGGGTCAATATCACTTTTGATTAACATTTTTGTCTATTTGTTCATCTATTTGTTTATATGACAAATATTATTATTATACTTGGTGTTTTGTTCATCTATTTGTTTATATGACAAATATTATTAATATTATACTTAGTGTTAACAGCTATAAATTCATTTATGTGCAAATATGAACTGATTGGAAGGAAACAAATATGGGGCGTGTACATAATGCTACTAAACTGGATAAAAATCACACAAATAAAATAATACCAATAACAATAATAATAACAATGATGATGATGATGAGATGATGATGATGATA
>NC_051394.1:43896794-43899294 GCF_015228065.2 Penaeus monodon
GAAGCACGCGCCCCTGGCAGGAGGAGAGAGGCGAAGGGGCGACGAAGAAACATCTGAGAGAGAATGTCACCTGCGACCGACCTACCTTTGGAGACACGTGGGGTGAGGCGGGGGAACGGGGAGGGGGAGGGGGAGGGGAAAGTCGCGAAATTGTAACTTGGCGAGAGGAAGGAGAAAGGTAATATGGGGGAGGGGGAGGGAGGGAGGGAGGAAGGTAATATGAGGGAGGGAGGGAGAAAGGTAGTGAGGGGGGGGGGGGTGGCGGAGGGAGAGAGCGTGAAAAAAGGCAAGTAAACAGAAACGAAGTGGTTGTAGTAAGAAGGGGGTACAGAGAAAAAAAAAGAGAAAGTGAGAGAGGAAGAACCGTAGACAAAGAGAAAGGGAGGAAGGGAGAAGGAGACAGAGGGAAACAGGCATACAGAGAAAAAGACAGGAAGACAGGAAGGAAGGGAGAGACAGTTCCTACCGCAGCGGCCCGTGACAACGCCCTACCCCCCCCCCCCTTAGAAACGTTCCTTATCTTTAATCTCGACGGTTATCATAACATCCACGCCTACGCATCCCTATGCCCTCCTTCCTTCCTTCTTTTTTCTTCCCCTCCCTCTCCCTATCCATTCTATCCCATCCCTTCCCTTCCCTTCCCTACCCATCCTCTACCCTTCCCTACCCTTCTGGTCTTTCCCTCCCCTTCCTTTTCCCTCCCTTCCCTCCTCTTCCTACCTCTCCTTTCTTTCCCTCACCTTTCCCTCCCCTCCTCTCCTATCCCTCCCTCCTTCCCTCCCTTCCTCTCCTCCCCTCTCGACTTCGTCCCCAAACCGACCGTAGAGGAATTAAGGTGTGTGGTTTTGAACAACGACCGGGATTTCATTTGATCTGCTTGCGGGCAGAGAACAATTGAAATACAACTTATGAATACATATCCCCTCCCCTCCCCTCCTCGCCACTTCTCTTTCCCTCCCCTCTCCTGACCTCCCGTTTCCCTCCCCTTTCCCTCTTCTCTCTTCCCTTCTCCTCTCCCCCCATCCCCTCCCTTCTTCCCACTCCCTTCCCCTCCCCTCTCCTCACCTACCCTTCCCTTCCCCTCTCCTTTCCTCCCCTCCCCTCCCTTCCCCCTTCCTCCCTATGCCTTCATACCGCGTCCGCTCCTATGGTAAAGATACATGTCCCACGCCCACACGCCCACACGCCCACACGCCCATAAATAACGCCCAATCTCGATCCATCACTTCCGAGCAGATACATGAAAAAATAATTATTTCATGGCTTCTAACGCGTTTCTCTTAAAAGAAGAAGAAGAAGAAGAAAAGAAGGTCTTTTAAGCATAGAAATATCTAAAGAGGGACGTGAAACCCGAAAGATAGCATTCACAGAAATATGAATTAATATATGAGATGCATTACACATTCTTAAGACTCCGTCCTTGGAGAGACAGCGCATGATGCAAGCAAAGAAACTAATCCATTTGGGATACTATTAATAGGCAAGATAAGAAAACCAGAAAAAAGCGGATAAGGTAAATAGTCTTCGCAAACGCATGCACGCACGCACATGTAAATACACACCTGTGTGTGTGTGTGTGTGTGTGTGTGTGTGTGTGTGTGTGTGTGTGTGTGTGTGTGTGTGTGTGTGTGTGTGTGTGTGTTAGTGTGCGTGTGTGAGCATGTGCATGTGCATGTGCATGTGCGTGTGCGTGTACGCAGGCGTTTGTATATAAACTATATATATAAATCTATTTCTTACAAGAGCATATCCTTGGTAACAAACCTATTCTAAGCAATTTTACGTGACTGAAGTGACTAAACTGCCCGAGCGTATATTAGGCTGAGGCTGTAACCAGTGCATGAAAGCAGGGAAGCGTGCATGATTTTACTGTCTTTTCTCGCATGAGCATGGCGTGTCGTAGTCATCTATGTTACTACAGCATTCCTCGCTTTGTTACATTTCCTCTCTCTCTGTTTACCCGTCTGTCTGCCTGTGCTTCTAATTCTGTCCTCTTCTGTTCTGTGTCTGTCTGTCTGTCTGTATGTTAGGGATTCTTTCCGCGTGCCTGTGTCTATCTGTCTGTAAGTATGTCTGTGACTCTTTCCGCGTATTTGTGTGTCTGTCTGTCTGTATGTCTGTGATTTAGTCCGCGTGTGTGTGTGTGTGTGTGTGTGTGTGTGTGTGTGTGTGTGTGTGTGTGTGTGTGTGTGTGTGTGTGTGTGTGTGTGTGTGTCTGCTCTGCCTCATCAGCGACGCACAGAGATCCACCTGTGTGTCATGCAGGACTAGCGTTCTCTCGGCAAAGCAACTTGCATGATCTCATGGTCGAGCATGCAAAACCAGTTCCTCCTCCACCCCGTTTTCTCCCTCACAACCCCTCCCTCCCCTCCCCTCCCATACCAACTCTCCTTCCCCTCCCAGAACCGTTCTTACAAGACGTTCGTTCAACTGGCTTCTCCGAAAAGAACGGCTGATCCGGCGGCGCTAAGACAAACGGCCCTTCAACACCCCCCCCCCC
>NC_051394.1:43904294-43911794 GCF_015228065.2 Penaeus monodon
TCCTCTCTCATTCCCTTTCCCTTTCCCTTTCCCCTTCCTCTCCCTCTCTTTCTCCCTCCCCTCCCTCCCTCCCTCCCTCCCTCACCCTCCTCTTTCCAATATTGAAAGAGAAAAAACCCTGATTGCCTGGCCTTTCAAAAGTACTTGAGCAATCACGACCATCCTTCCATCTCAAGTTTTTTTTTTTTTTTTTTTTTTTTTTTCTTTTTGTTCCTCTCCCCCAAATTTTTTCCTTTTCCCCCACCCCCCCCCCCCCATTTTTTTCGCTTTTTGGGTTTTCAAGTGTTTTTTTTCACCTTTCCCTTTTAATTACTCGACCCACAGAAAATAAATCGGAATGACCCGAAAAAAGAACAAACAACTGCAACCACAAACAAAAAAAAATATATATATATATATAAACGGAAATAATAAAAAATATGACTCAACAATCTTCGAGAACAAAGAACAAAAATCACATTGCATTGCCAATGAAAATGAAAGAGAAAGAGAAAGAAAGAGAAAGAGAAAGAGAAAGAGAAAGAAAGAGGATGAGGAGAGAGAAAAGAGGAAAAGGGGGGAGAGAGAGAGAGAGGGAGAGAAGAGAGAGGGGAAAAAGAGAGAAGGGAGGGAGAGAGAAAGAAGGGGAAAGAGGAGGAGAGAGAGAGAAAGAAGAGAAAAGGGGGGAAGAGGGAAGGAAGGGGAGAGAGAGAGGAGAGAGAAGGGGAAGAGAGAGGAGAGAGAGAGAAAAGGGAGAGAGAGAGAAAAGAAAAGGGGGAAAGAGAGGAAGAAGAAAGAGGAGAGAAGAGGAGAGGGGAGAGAGAGAGGAGAGGGGAGAGAGGAAAGAGAAAAGAGGGAGAAAAAAAAAGAAAGAGAGAAAGAAGGGGGGAAAAAAGAGGAGAAGAAAGGGGAGGGGGAGAAAAAAAAGGAAGAAAAAAAAAGAGAGAAAAGAAAAGAAAAAAGAAAAAGAAAAAAAAAGAAGAGGAAGAAAGAGAGATAAAAAGGAGAGAAAGAGGATAGAGGAAAAAAATTTTAAAAAGGTAGGGTTTTTTGGGGGGGAAGGGACGGGGAAAAAAAAGGGGGGAAAAAAAAGGCCCAAAAAACGGGAAAAGGCCCCGGGGGGTGGGAAAAGGGGGAAAAAAAAAAGGGGGGGAAAAAAAAAAAAATTAAAAATAAAAAAAAATATTCTTTTCCTTCTCTTTTTCCCCCGCCCCTTTCCCTTTTTTTTCTCTTTTTTGGGGGCCCTCCCCTTTTTTTTCCTTTTCCCCCCCTCCCCTCCTTTTATTCCCCTTTTTCTTTTTGTCTCTTCCTTTTTTTCTTTTTTTCCCCTTTTTTTGTCTCTTCCCTTCCCCTTTTTTTCTTTTTGGGCTCTTCCCCTTTTTTTTTTTTCTCGTTTTTTCTTCCCCTTTTTTTTTTTTCTTTTTCTTCCCTTTTTTTTTTTTCTTTTCTTTTTCCCTTTTCCCTTCCCCCCTTTTCTCGGGCTCTTCCCTTTCTTTCTTTTCCTCCCCCCCCTCTCTTCTTTTTTTTTTCCCCTTTTTCTTCCTTCCCCCCTTCCCCCTTTTCTCTTTCTTCCCTTTTTTTCTCTTTTTTTCTCGGGCTCTTTCCCCCCTTTTCTCCTCCTTTTTTTCTCTTCCCTTTTTTTTCTTTTTCTCTTCCCTTTTTCTTTTTCCCTTTTTCTGTCCCTTTTTTTTCCCTTTTCCCTTTTTTTTTTTCCCTTTTTTCTTTCCCCTCCCTTCCCCCCCTCCTTTTTTTTCCTTTTTTTTTTCTCGTTTTTCTTTCCCCTTTTCTTTCTTTTTTTGTCTCTTCCCTTTCTTTCTTTTCTCGTCTCTTCCCTTTCTTTCTTTTCTTTCTTTTTTTTCTTTTTTTTTCCTTTTTTTTCCCCCTTTCCCTTTTTTTTCTCGTCTCTTTTTCCCTTTTTTTTTCTTTTCTCTTTCTTTTCTTCCCTTCCCCTTCTTTTTCTCTTTTTCTTTTTGGGCCTCCTTTCCCTTTTCCCCTTCTTTTCCTTTTTCTTCGCTTTCTTTCCCCTCTCCTCCTCCCTTTTTCTTCCCTCGGGGGGGGGGGGGTTATTCCCTTTTCCCTTCCCTTCCCCTTTTTTTTTTCTTCCTTTTTTTCCCTTTTCGTCCTTTCCCCTCTCTTTTTTCCCGGGGCCGGGGGGGGGGGCCCTTTCCTTTTCTTTCTTTTTTGCCCCTTTCCCCCCTTTTCCCCTCTCCTTTTTTCCCCTTCTTTTTCCCCCCCTCTTTTCCCTTTTTTCCCCTTTTTTCCCTTTTTTCTCCTTCCCCCTTTTTTTCCCCCCTTCCCCTCCCTTTTCCCCCTTCCCTTTTTCCCCCCTTCCCCCCTTTCCCAACTTTCTTTTTTCCCTCTTCTTTTTCCTTTTTTTCCCGTCTCCCCCGGGCCTTTTTTGGGGGCCCCCCCTTTTTTTTCCTTTTTTCTTTTTTGTCTCGTCTGTAGATTAGACAGAGAACAGTAGAGGAGGAGAGGAAAAGAAGAAGAGAGAGAGAGACTAGCGACGAAAGAGCAGAAAAGAGAGATAAGTGTATCAAAGTAATCGCGAATGAGAGAGGATGGCGGAGGGTGAGGCAACACAAGGAGACAAGAGTACAGATTAACAGGAGAGGAAGAGGGGAGGGAGAGGGGAGCGAGAAGGTACGAAAAGGGGAGGGAGAGGGGAGCGAGAAGGTACGAAAAGGGGAGGGAGACGGGAGGGAAAGGGGAAAGGGGAGAGGTAGGGAGAGATGGGAGGGAGAGGTGAGAGGGAGAGCGGAGGAGGGGGGGGGAGATGAGAGGGAGAGCGGAGAAGGGGGAGGGATGAGACGGAGAGGGGGGGGGGGAGGAGTGACATTTGAGGGCGCGCAATGAAACCTTACTAAGAGTAAAGGATTTCAGAGGGGAGAGAATTGAAAGACGTTTGGATGTAGGTGGGAGAAGAGGAAGAACAAAAACAAGAACAAGATGATGATGAAAATGAAGACGAAAAAAATAAGACGAAGAGGGAATAGAGGATAACAGCGCAAGAAAATGGAACATCAGAAGAAGAAAAGAGAAAATAAAATGGTAGATGAGGAGGGAGGCCACAAGGGTACAGAGGCGAAAAAGAGAGAGGCGAAGGGGGGGAGACACAATAGCGGACAGAGATGAAATCATATAAAATCAGGTTTATATTAAGCCAGGGAACACAGGCCCAAGCTACCTCTCCAATCCTCCTCCCCTTCTCCCCCGCCTCTCCCCCTCCTCCTCTTCCCCTTCCTCCTCCTCCTCCTCTTGTCTCTTTAACCCCCTCACCCTACCCACTCCCCTTCCCTCCCTTCCGATTCCTCCCCCACTCGACCCCACCTTACCCCTCCCCTCCCCTCCCCTCCTACCCCTCCTCCCAATCCAACTTTAACTTCACACTGCTGGCACTATCATATCGAAGGGTCATGCCCGTCTGCCCCGCGAGACCACGTTCAGGGCATAAACAAAACGCCCACAGTTGGGTACGCGGGCGTGGAGGGAGGGACGGAGGGAGAGAGAGAGAGAGAGAGAGAGAGAGAGAGAGAGAGAGGAGAGGAGAGAGAGGGAGAGAGAGGGAGAGAGAGAGAGAGGGAGAGAGAGGGAGAGAGAGGGAGAGAGAGGGAGAGAGAGGGAGAGAGACAGAGAGACAGAGAGACAGAGAGAGACAGAGAGAGAGACAGAGAGAGAGAGAGAGAGAGAGGGGGGGGGGGGGGCAAGTGGGCGGGATCGATTCCAGGAAGAAGAACGGGTTGAGCGAGCGAGCGGGCAGCCGAATGGGTGAACAGTCTTCAGGGTGAACACTGAACAGGTAATATCAAGAAGCAATGGAGAAAAAAAACCTAGATAAGTCGAGAATGAGAACGCTAGATTGAGGAGAAAGAGAAGAGAAGACAAGAAAAGAGAAGAGAGAAGAGAAGAAAAGAAAAGAGAAGACGAAAGGAGAGAAGACAGACAGACAAAAACAGATCAGACATTTAGGGCCAAACTGAACCGTCTAACTAGTTCGTACTGTAAGTGGGTAAAGGCGGTGGGTAAGTGAATGCATGGGTAAACGAGGCGGTGGGAAGAAGGGTGGATGGGTATTCACCGTGACGGGGCAGAATCTCGCCAGACGCTGCGACGCCACGGCGGGGAGGGGGAGGGGGAGGGGGTGGGAGGGGAAGGGGAGGGGGAGGGGGAAGGGGAGGAAAGAGGAGGAGGAGGAGAGGAAGAGAGGTGGAGAGGAGGAGAGGAAGAGGGAGAAGGGAGAAGGGAGAAGAGGAGGAGGAGGAGGAGGAGGAGGAGGAGGAGGAGGAGGAGGAGGAGGAGGAGGAGGAGGAGGAAGAGGAGGAACGACAGTAGGAAGAGGACTGGGAAGGAGAGGGTGAGCGGAAGGAGGAATAAGGAAAGCAAAAACGATGTGGAAAAGAGGAGGACGAACGAAGACGAAGAGAGAGTGGAAGAGAAGGAACGGAATCAGAGAGTAAAGATGAGAAGAAAATCGAAACGAGGACAAACTACAACACCCTTCCCCCCCACCTATCCCCCTCCACCCCCACCCTCAAGCCACTGAATGAACCCGCGCTCAATTCGAGCTCAATCTCCACTTCGCTGGGCAGCCACGCAACCACACGCCGGCCCTTCCACACTCTCGCAAAAATAAAAATAAAAAACCCCAACTCCCATGGCACATTGACCTGTGCACTGAACTCTCGCCTGGTGGTTATCATCAGCTGCGTCCACGTCCCCTCTTCCCCCACCCCATCCTCCGTCCCCCCTCACCTTCTCCCCACACCCATACCCCATCCTCCGTCCCCCCTCACCTTGCCCCACACCCCCACCCCATCTCACCCCTCCCTTTCTCTGCTCTCCCCACACCCCATCCTTCATCCCTCCCTCTCTCTCCTCTCCCCACACCCCCACCCCATCCTCCACACCCCTCTTCCTCCACACCCCTTCCTCCACCCACTCCCCCTCTCTCCTCAAACCTCATACCCCCCCCCCCTCCATATCTATCCCCAACACCCCTACCCTGATCTACCCGTGAACGTAACCCCATCATCATCAACAACACTAATAATTTACTTAACACATGTGTTCTTCTAACGTGTTATGAGAAAAGCGACTAAAAGTGTTCTCAACGCCCACAACGCCAGGAACTTTCCATTCAAACGGATACACCAAAAATACACCACAATAACACATGATACTCGGAATTCTTGTCCTTACTCTCTCTCTTTTCAATACTACTGCTACTAATAATTATAACAATAACAATAACAATAACAATAACAATAACAATAATAATAATAATAATAATAATAATAGCAATAATAACAAAACAAGGATGATGGTAATTAAAATATAACAACAAAAACAGTAACACAAATACGAATAATAACAAGGATAACAACAACGCCAATAATCACCTTACCGATGATCACAATTCGACTCAAAATCATATTTTCTACAAAACCTCCTTACCTTCGCTCGCAAATTTCTACGAAAGTTGAAATAAGTAAATAAAACGAATAAATATGTGTGTGGGATGAGGCACGACCCTATTCATCAGCGAAACGACCTACAAGGGATAGAAATTACGAGGCGGTTTCCAAAATATGGCGGGGGGGGGGGGGGGAAGACTCAAAATACGAACAAGAAAAAGCAATAAATGAATGAATATAACATGAAAAAAAATAAGAAAAAAGAAAACTATTATATATATCGTCAGTAATGACATCACAGGAAGGGGAGAGGAAAATGGGATAAGATAAGATAATCCTTTCTCTTAATTCTCTTTTTCTAAGGGAGAGGGGGGTAGAGGGAAAAATATATTACAAGAAAGGAATAATGTAAAGAATTAACTACTAGGAACGGCCTGCACAAGTTTTGTACCATAAGAATACTTGGGAATTGACACGTGGGGAGTTAAGAGGATAAGTGGTGAAGGATGGTAAGGGGAGCGGAGGGAGAAGGAGAGTGAGAGAGAGAGAGAGAGAGAGAGAGAGAGAGAGAGAGAGAGAGAGAGAGAGAGAGAGAGAGAGAGAGAGAGAGAGAGAGAGAGAGAGAGAGAGAGAGAGAGGAGAGAGAGAGAAACTGGGGGGAGGAGGCAGGGGGAATGTACCGCAAGATGTCCCGTTCTTGTGGGTGACGGAGGAGAGAGGCGGGGTGTGGGGGATGAAAGCGGGGGACGAAAAGAGGTGAATAACGAATGAATTAGAAAGAGAAAGAGAAGGCGAGAAAAAAGACAGAGATATGAAAAGACAAAAACGCGAAAAATAAAGAAAAAACAGAAGAAAAGAGAGAAGGAGATAGAAAGTGGACGATAAATGAGAGGTCGACAACCAACGGAAAACGCATATCGGGGTCTCTCCTTTCCCACCTTTTTCGTAATGCCTTTTTCCCTTTTTCCCTTCGTCATTTCCTGTTTCCCCCTTTCTTTCCTCTTTTCCATTCTTTCTCTAAACATTTCTATATAATTATCACCTCTATAATTTTAGTCTCTTCCTCCTAATCCACATTTTCAAATCTCTCTTGCTCCCCCCTCTCCGTCTCTCCTTTCTTATCTCGTCTCTCTTCTATCCTCACTTCTACCTGCTTCCCCATTTTCCCTAACACTCCTGGCCACTCATTCTCTTCTCTTTTCACTCCCTCCTCTCCATCTCTTCTCGCTCTCTTCCCTCCTCTCTATCTCTTTTCCCTCCCTCTCTCTCTCTCTTCTCAGTTCTTCAAATATTCCTCCTCCTCTTTGCAACATTCTTTCCTGGATGATACCTTCAGATTACTAAATTCTTCTTCACTAAGTGGAAAGACCTGGGCGCTTTCATTTCCTCTCCCCCCCCCTACCCTCTCTCTCTCTCTCTCTCTCTCTCTCTCTCTCTCTCTCTCTCTCTCTCTCTCTCTCTCTCTCTCTCTCTCTCTCTCTCTCTCTCTCTCTCCTTCCAATCTTCCAGTGACAATACGGTGTATCAGCTACTGAGAGACCGACCCACTTTCCCTTCCTTTCCCTTCATCCCTTCCCTTCCCTCCCCTTACCCACTTTTCCCTCATCCCCTCCTCCTCACTCTACTCAACCCTTCCCCACTTCCCACTAACTCTCCTTCCATCCCTCCCCTCCCCTTCCTTCACCTTCCCACTCCCTTGCCCTCCCTTCCCTTCCCTTCGCTTCCCTTCCCTTCCCTTCCCTCCCTTCCCTTCCCTTCCCCTCCCCTCCCCCTCCACACATCCCTCCTCCTCACTCCACTCTCCTCGCCCCTCGAGAGTGTGGGAGGTAGGCGAGGGAGGGGGGGGAACAGGTCTTCAATGCTGGATTTCACCTTAAAACTGCGACCGCAATGCTTTTAGCGGTATTACAGTACGAGATGATGATGATGGTGATGATGGTGATGGCGGCGCGGATCCACGGTTGAGTTGGAGAGGGGGTGTGGTGGGGATGGGGGTGTGTGTGTAGACCAGCGCATGCGTGTACGATTGCGCGTTGAGTGAAGACTTCGATAAAAAAGAGAAGAAGAAGGAGCAGATGAAAAATGAAGAAGAAAAAAAGAAGATGAT
>NC_051394.1:43916794-43924294 GCF_015228065.2 Penaeus monodon
ATGCGGAAGAAGGAAAGGAGATGGGAGCGACGAGGAGAGGCATGGAGGAATGAAGACAGGGAAAGAAGGAGGGGGAGAAGGAGAAGAAAGCGGGGAGAAGAGAAAGTAAAGGACGGAAAAAAACTAAAGGTGAGGACAAGGAAAAGGAGAAAGGTGGAAGAAACACGAGGCCTAACACACGAGAAAGAAAAAAAAAGTGCAGAAGCGGAGCAAAACCCAGCAGGCCTTAGAAATGCGCGGATCTAAGCTGCAACTCAAGAGCGGCCTCGTCTATGACCTCGGGAGAAGGAGCAAGCGAAAGAGAGGGTTGAAAAAAAAAGGCCTATGAAGCAGCGAGATGGCTAAGGTCAAGAAACTTCAGCAGCGAGATGGCTAAGGTCAAGAAACTTCAGCAGCGGGATCTCGGCGGCCACACGCGAGAACCGGGAAGGGCTGTCGCGCTGGGGTCCCGCCGGGAGCTCACGCAGGGGCGGCCGAGCGGGGGACTGAACGAACGAACGAACCTTTCGGAACACGTTCTCCGCCGTTCCGCACGCGCTCACGTTCCCCGATGACTACGCTCTGAACCTCTTTCATATGAAAAGGACTCCCCCAAAACCCAGCATTATCTCGACATTCATTAAGAAAGAGTGAACTGCTTCTCTTGATCGAGACGTCCACAACCGATGCGCGAGGAACCGGCCGCACGCGCAAGGCCGCTCCGGCGCCGCGCGGGACAAAGACCGGAGCGAAGAGGAGTCCCACGCCTCAGGGGGGGGGGGGGGAGGGGCCGAGTCATCCTGACTCCTCGCAAACGGGGGGCCGCCCACCGCCGCCCACGCCCGCTGCCTTTCAGACCTGTTATGCCAACATAAGACCTCTGTATGACCATGAAGGAACAGGAGGATCACAACCACTTAATCGGGTCCTATGTGTACGACCAGACAAGGGGGGATCACACACACACACACACACACACACACACACACACACACACACACACACACACACACACACACACACACACACACACACACTCTCTCTCTCTCTCTCTCTCTCTCTCTCTCTCTCCTCTCTCTCTCTCTCTCTCTCTCTCTCCTTTTCCTTCCCCTTCTCCTCCTTCTCCTTCTTCTCCCTCTCCCTCTAATCCTTTGCTGGACACGACCCTTCTTACCTTCCAATCTTCCTCGCCTTGACCTCTGGAAGACATCCAAAGGCACATCCCAAAACAAATAAATCAATAAATAGAAAAGGCAAACAAATAAACGAATAATAAGCAAAATAAAATAACAATATATAAATAAATAAATAACTACTTCTGCCTTTGTTTCTTTGATTCTCTTTCTCCTATTCTTAGTGCATTTCGTCAGCAGGTAACTGTACACTATCATACTTTCAGTTAACAATGTCAAGGCATAACATCTCAGTCCTCACGTACACCAACGGCGACGGGAGGAGGGAGGGAAGGAGGGAGGGAGGGAGGGAGGGAGGGAGGGAGGGAGGAAGAGAGAGGGGAGAGGGAAAGAGAGAGGGAAGAGGGAAAGAGAGAGGGAGAGAGGGAAGGAGGGGAAGGAGGGAAAAGGAGGAGAGGAGGAGGAGGAGGAGGAGAGGGGAGGAGGAGAGGAGGGAGGAGGAGGAGGAGGGAGAGGGGAAGGGAGAATAGGAGGGGGAGGAAGAAGGGAGGGATGGAGGGGGAGAGGGAGAGGGATATGAATAGGGAGGGAGGGAGGTATAGGAGAGAGAGAGAGAGAAAGAGAAAGAGAAAGAGAGAGAGAGAGAGAGAGAGAGAGAGAGAGAGAGAGAGAGAGAGAGAGAGAGAGGAGAGAGAGAGAGAGAGAGAGAGAGAGAGAATCACCATTGCCTCAGCACTTTTCGCCTCGCCTTCGGCACCGCCTCTACGCTCGCCACGGTCAGCGGAGGGCGCACGGTGGCGACGCTTTACAACCATTTCTACAATTCGCATCTTTGTGTCTTATCATCATTATTGTTCTTATTTATATCACCTTCATTATCAACATCATCATTATCATTACTTTTGGTTTATCATTGTTCTTACAATTATTCTCATTCTTAATATTCTTCTCTCCTCTTCCTAACCATCTTCACCATCATCACCAGCTTCATTATCACTGCAGCAACATCCATTAAACACACTATGACATTGTTACAGTGATAATACAAAAAAAAAACAAAAAAAACAGCATAAGGAAGGAAATCAAGAAAAAAAAAATCAGCAGCTCGCCATCGGGACGACTTCATGACGCGGTCGTTCATAATTCAAATGCATGACAGACCGTGTCATCAATGTCTCACGTGTGAATCTGTCGGCGCTCTTTCACATTCGCTCACTCTTCCTCTGTCTGTATAAATGCCTGCCCTGCGTGCCTTCTCGTTTGTCTGCCTACTTGATATCCTTGCTTGCCTGCCTGTCTGCTTGTCTACAGACAGACAGACAGACAGACAGACAAACAAACACCAGTTATTAATCTCCCGTCATTCAGCAACCCGAGGAGACCAGGTGCCAAATTGGACACATTGAGCGCGCGTCGAAATGCTTTTAACAAGACACCAAGCACTTTCCGCTCGGAAATTCGGTCAACCTCCGTCATACCAGTTCCACTATTCCTGTTCGTCTAAAATAAACATTAATTCTTTTTTCCTATTATTATTCTCTTCACTTTTTTTTCTTCTTTTTTTTCATGCCGCAATAAGCACCTGTGCGTGCACGGCGCTGGAAAATGCCACTTGTACCCGCGGCCTTTGTGGGAGATATTACATCACCACCTGCACTCCTGATCACGTTTTCCTTTCTCTCTCTGTTTGTGTGTTACTCACTTCTTATGCTCTGTGTTTCTCTATTCCGTGTCTCTAATTCTCTTACTGAGTGTGTCTGGTTCGGTTGATTTTGTTTCTCCAGGGCTCTTTGGCTCTGTCTGTTTATGACTGGCTGCCTGTCTCTGTCTGTCTATCTGTGTGTGTGTGTGTGTGTGTGTGTGTGTGTGTGTGTGTGTGTGTGTGTGTGTGTGTGTGTGTGTGTGTGTGTGTGTGTGTGTGTGTGTGTGTCTGTGTGTCTCTGCCTGCCTGTCTGCCTGTCTCTCCCCTTCTCCCTCTCCCTCTCAATCTTCTCCTTCTTCTCCTTCTTCCTCTCTTCCTCCCTCTGCATGACCCTGCTCTCTCCCTCTCACACAACCTCTTCACTCTGACCTCACTTTTCGAGCACCCTCTCCGCCCCCCCGCCCTTCCCCCTAACCCGCCCACCTTCTACCGCCTTCAAGAGCGACGCCCACAGCCTCGCGTCTTTCACCGTGACCTCCCTCGCCCACAGCGACGCCTTCACGCCCACCTTGAACCAAGGCGAGGTAAACGCACCGACCGACTGACCCCCCTCCCCCCTACCCTCTCTCTCGTTCACCCCCTCCCTTCCGTCACGATCGCACGCATGACGCATTTGACCTCAACGGCCACCTGGAATAAGGGTGAAACATAACCTTGTGAGAGAAGTTAACGCTGAAACAGAATCCGACTGGCGTTCATTAAGTGTGGTGGTAATACTCAAGAAAGTCGTCAGTCGCGCTGTTTTGCCTTTTGATTCCTATCGCTGGAGTTCCCGATCGATTCAATATATATGTGGAAGGGACATATAGGCATACATCACAAAAATATATACATATATGCTTTGTATATGCCGTAGTGCTTGTGTATGCATAGAAGTATGCATGTGTGAATAATTTATGGATGCGTGTGTTTGTGCATGTATGTATGTATTTATGTATGATGATGTATGATCTATTCTACTATATATATATATGAATAATAATAAATAAATAAAATAATAATATACAATTATGTTGTGTGTGTGTATGTTTGTGCATGTATGTATGTATGTATGTATGTATGTGTGCATGTATGTATGTATGCATGTATGTATGTATGTATGCATGTATGTATGTATGTATGATGATGATAATAACAATAACAATAATAATAATAATACAGTTTTTGTTACAGTGTTATTGCTGGGTTGTGATGGCTGCTATTTGTTCTAAGTTACACCCTGTGGGCAAGAATGTCTAGGTTACATATGCAATGCGGGATTTAAACGCGGGTCAAGCGAAATTGCTAGACGAGAACGCTACCACTAAACCACATTATACATATAGAAATGTACATATGTATATTTTACATATAAATGCAGATTTAAAAATATGCGTAATACTATACATAAAGCTATATACATATACATATAAAATATATATATATTATATATATATATATATATATATATATATAATATGTATTATGTATATATATTATCTATATATAATATTATATAATATTATATATATTATTATATATATATTTAATATATATATGTATATATATATATATATATATATATAAACACATGTAAGTGGAGATCCGTGAAAAAAAAAATCGGCGTTCATGTTCCTAATTGCAACAAAAGATCGAAGCAAAAACTTACCTTGCAGTCAAGCAACGCCACCACATTTTCGTGATGAAGCTCCGTCAACTCCTGGAAAGAGAAAAAAGGAAAACGGCCCATTAACAAACGCATTCTGATCATCATAAGAAACATTAACCGCCACCCTCGTTCTCAGCGGCCAACTTCGGACCGTTAACAGCCGCTCTCTCTTCACACTCGTGTAAACAGCACTTTTATGTGCGCTGTGTGTGTATATGTGGATGTATACATGTATGTATGCATGTTACGTGTACGGGGCCCCGTATTTGCATGCACGAGGCAGATATATATATATATATATATATATATATATATATATATATATATATATATATATATATATATATATATATATATATATATATATATATAATATAATATACACACAAACACACACACATCCCACTCTGATCTCCCTCTCCGAAGGTGATGCCGATTCAACGCTTCAATGCGCTCCTTCGCACACGAATGACTCACGCTCCTTGCATACTCATTACACACGCCTCCCGCAGAATCCCGCAGAACCGCGCACACTCCTACAGGTTCCCGCAGAATCCCGCAGGCGACCGAGTGACACAGCCATTAATCCTGTCAAAGGCAACTTCTTTCCACGGCATCTTCCGTGACTCCGCGAGGCCGGTTCGAGGCAGAGGAAGGCCGAAAATAAAGAGCGAAGGATAAACGAAGGGAAAATGATAAAAGACGGAAAGAAAAGAAAGGGAAAAAAAAACAAACTCAGGGGCGAATCTGACAACATAGGGAGCTAACGACAAATATAAATAATGTGTATGTAAATTAAGGCATTTAATCAAACACTGACCAATTCATAAGTCATACGGACACATATCCCACATATACCAGTAAGTAAAAACAACAACGCAACAGAAAACCACCGGACAAGCTCGGTAAACCACCTCAACCAATTACACAATTAAGTAAAAATCAACTGTAAAAAATTCAAATAATTCCACAATAAAGAAAAATAATGATCATAATTATATTCCACAATAAAGTAAAAAGAAATCGACACTGCAGTAAAAATCTAAGTTAAAAAAAATCCACGATTAAGTAACAGATAAAAGTAAAAAATCAAAATAACCCAATTCCTCAATTAAGTAAAAAAAAAAAATCAAAACAAAAAAATCAACCCAATTCCAAAATTAAGAAAAAACCAAAGTAAAACAATCAAATACCACAATTAAGTAAAAAAAAAATATATATATATAATCTTTAAAAACTAAATCCAATTCCACATTTAAGAAACATCAACGTAAGACAAAAACAAATCAACCAAAAGCAATAATAAAAAAAAAGAAAAAAAAAAAAAAAAAAAAAAAAACGGGTATCCACAACAGCACGACCAATTCTTCCTTTTAAACAGTCTGTACCGACCATCCGGTGGCGAGAAACGGTAACGGGAACAGAGTGACAACAGGGGCCGGGGGAGGGGGGGGGGTAGTAGGAGGAAGAGGAGGAGGGATGAGTGAGTGGATAGGTGGATGAGTGGGTGTGAGTGCTGAGTGTGAGTGTGAGTGCGAGTCTGTGCGTGCTAGTGTGACTGCGAGTGTGTGTATGCGTGTGCGTGAATGCGAGTGTCACGGGAAATTTACAATTCTCGTTTCTAATGTATAACTCCGCTAGTCTGGGTTCTCACTGATCCAAGTGATTCCCCCCCCCCCCTTTCTCTCTGACTCTGTCTCTTAATGTCTGAATGTCTGCGTCTGTCTGTCTGTCTGTCACACACGCACAATCTGGGATACAATACACGAGGAAAAATATTATAAGCAGAAAACGAAATATAAAAGAAGGAGGAGGAAGAAAAGGAAGAAAACAAAATAGAAAAAAGGAAAAAAACAAAACAAAAAAAAAGGAAAAAACAAATCAAAATTAAAACCAACAAAAAAACAACAACAACAAACCAACAAAAACCCAAACAAACTCACAAGCAATGGCAACGGCAAGCCCCGCCCCTTCCGACTCTCCTCTGCCGCCAAAACGTGACTTTCCTCAGTCGAGCGCTCCCCCCGAGGACGCCGTGACGCAGATCGACGCACGTTTCTTTTCTTTCTCTCTTTCTTTTTTATGTTATTTTTTTTCTTCTTCTCGGTCATGAGTTCAAAGAAAAATGACACAAGGAAAGCGGATAAAAACAAACACGCGCGGTTGGTTCACTGTTATTTTTTTTTTCTTTTTTATATCTGGTATGGGAGGGGGAATGTATATGCATACATACATACATACATACATACATACATACATACATACATATATATATATATATATATATATATATATATATGCATATATATGCATATAAAAAACATATATATATAATATATACATATATATATATATATACTTTATATAATAATATACATATAATATACATATATACATATATATATATATATATATATATATATATATATATATATATATATATATATATATATTGTGTGTGTGTGTGTCCCTATATATCAATATCTAACCAACTCTCCATCTACCTATATACATATATACAGAAAAGAAAAACATAAAAAAAACGCTACCAAGACGTGACCCAGTCTGACCTCCATCAAACAATCAATACGACCCTTATACTCGCCTTTCAAAAAAAAAAAAACACACACACACACACACACACACACACACAGAACAGCTATTTAGCCAAGTCTCTCTCGTCCAAACACCACGTTTCTTTTTCCTTCAAAGGCAACTTCTCGATTTCTGAACCATCAATCATAAGCCTGTGACCCACCATTTTCTTTTAGATTTTTTCCACAATATACCTACGTCAAGTCTCCATGACACACTTTTACAGCGATTAAATTACAGTGTTTAAACTTTTTATTTACCTATTTTTTTAAATTTGCAATTGTATTTTACATTTTTTTTCATTTGCCTACACGTATCTCACCCGATAATTGTTTAATTACAGTGATGTATATATACTTTTTTCATTCACTTTCACGTATTTTCACACAGGAATGGTTTGGGTATCTACGTCTATTCCTTCCATTATTATTTTTTTTTTCTTT
>NC_051394.1:43926794-43929294 GCF_015228065.2 Penaeus monodon
CGCACTTTACTACAAGAGAAAGGGAGGAAAGCGGAGGGGGGAGGGGGGATGAGAGGGAAATAAAGAGGGGAGGCAGGGGGATAGAGGGGAGGGCTGGAGTGGGCATAACAAACCGGAGTGTCACACTTTAAGGATAATACCCACAACTTTAGCCACGTAAACGCTACCAATATCCTCCTCAAAGGTGTCTCTTGAGGTTAATAAAACAGCCATTAGAGACCGAGATCTGCCCCCACCCCCTCCCCCACCCCACCCCCGTCACTATAACATTCCGTTCTAGGTACTGGTGACGGGAGGGGGGGGCGGTGAGAATACGGAAGGGGGGAGGAAAAGGGGAAAGAGATAATGGGTAAATAATAGATAAAAGGAGGATTATATATATATATATATATAATATATATATATATATATATATATATATATATAGAGAGAGAGAGAGAGAGAGAGAGAGAGAGAGAGAGAGAGAGAGAGAGAGCGCTCCCGACAGAAAATGAAGACAAAAAAAAAAGGACGCAAGACGAGGAACGGCGAGAGGAGGTCAAGCCAGACAGGTGTCCTCGCTTCCGCCAGTGCATGATAAACATCCAGCCTGACACCACACAAACATCCAGGACAAAGGAAGAGGAGACAGCATGCACATGATACAGAACCCAGACACCCGGTACAATACAACCAGAAACACACAGAGGAAAACCATAAACACCTGCACGCCAGACAGAACAAATCACCAACATGGCCGAACCTATCAAGTTCCTCACGCCACTACACCGAACAAAATGACAACAGTACGAAAACAAACAAACAACAACAAAACCAACAACAAAAAAATACACATTTCGAACAAACCCAGAAGCAAATGAAACCCAAAACAACACCCGTAAATAAGAGCAAAGTGATCTCCCAATCTTGGGGCTTTACATTCAATATCGGTTTAACGTACAGCGGAACATCAGGCCTTATGCTCTGCTGTTCAATGGTGGACGGACCAGCTCGCATTCATCGCCAAAATTGGAATGATTCATTGCCGATTTTCATCAATAAACCCAATCGCGCATTCATTCATTAAGCTATCAATCAATCACTGTTCGCTGTCTGCCCTTCTGTCTGTCTGTGTCTGTCTGTATGTCTGTGTATCTGTCTGTCAATCTATCTATCTATCTCTCTATCTACCTATCTATCTATCTATCCGTCCCATTCGCATCCTTTCTTTTCTCTCTTCTCTTCTCTCTCTCTCCCCTTCCCCCGTCCCACCCTCCCTCCCTCTCCTTCCCTTCGTTAGCCAGCAGATGATCTCGCTGCAACCGGAACCTATCAACTTCAAACGTTGCATATAATCTATTGCACCTTCAAAGGACAGTGACTATTACCATTCATATTTCTAGTCAATGTGATCGTTTGCGGTTATTGTTTCGCGTTTGTTTGTTTTCTGTGAACATAATATTCACTGATGATGATGATGATGATGATGATTAAAATGATATTGATGATGATAATAATGACGATTAAAATGATGACGACAATGAGGAGGATGAGGATGACGACGACGACGACTACGCTGATGATAATAATGATGACAATAGTGACGAAGACGAAGAAGAACTATTGGTTACTGCCACTGCTATCAGTATCAATACCATCATCACCATAATCGCCATAATCACAATTACTGTCCTCATCATCATGACCACCGTTCTGAGCCCCTGGTCTCCTGTTACAGGCCACGCGCGGCGGAGACCCCCGAACGAGATAGCGTCCCATGGTCTGTGATCTCTATAAATAGCACCAATCCAGCCACAGCATCCTTCCATTGTTAGGTCTTCTCACGCGTGCGTACAGGCATGGTATGTGCATGTGTATATACGGATATGTATGTGTATGTATGTGTATTTATTTATGTATGTATGTGTGTATGTGTGTGTATGTGTATATGTGTGTGTGTATGTGTATATGTGTGTGTGTGTGTGTGTATGTGTATGTGTGTATGTGTGTATGTGTGTGTGTGTGTGTGTGTGTGTGTGTGTGTGTGTGTGTGTGTGTGTGTGTGTGTGTGTGTGTGTGTGTGTGTGTGTGTGTGTGTGTGTGTGTGTGTGTGTGTGTGTGTGTCCATTCGCATGCACATATACATGTGCGTGTGCAGGTGAATGTGCATATTAAGTGTTTTGTTTCATTCTCATTCTTCTTATTCTCTCTCTCTCTCTCTCTCTCTCTCTCTCTCTCTCTCTCTCTCTCTCTCTCTCTCTCTCTCTCTATCTCTCTCTCTCTCTTCTCTTCTTTTTTCCTTTTGTTCTTTTTTTCTCTCTCTATTCCTCTCTTCTCTCTCTCCCTCCCTATCTCCCCTCCCTACCTACCTATTTAGTGTATATGCGTTTGGTCTGTTTGTGTGTACGTGCATAAAATAAATAGTATATCCAAAATACTAAAATAAATATAACCTCTTCTCTTCCTGCCTCTGCATTATCCTCTTCTCCCACCTCAACTTTTAACCCCCTCCCCCTCCCCC
>NC_051394.1:43934294-43954294 GCF_015228065.2 Penaeus monodon
CATCGCCTTCCACTGCATCCCCGCAGCACAATACACACACACACACACACACACACACACACACACACACACACACACACACACACACACACACACACACACACACACACACACACACACACACACACACACACACACACACACACACACACACACACACACAGAACCCGTAGGCCTAAAATAACCTAAAACAGCCCAAAACATGTCCACTGCGGATACGGCTCTTGCAACGGCATCTGCAACACGAGGCCCGGGGGCTTGTTCATGATAACAACAGCTGGCGGGAACAAACGTGCAATACGCGACCAACAACCAGAAAATGAGAATGGGTCGGTAGAGCGGCTGTGCAACCCACCTGCAACACTCGTATGTTTCAACGAACGCGCGATACACTGTAGATTTACATGTCTGTTCCTATTTCTTTGGCGGCTCTTTTGTTCAACCCGCGGCGGTCTTTCTTTTTATGATCATTATCATCATGTTTCCTTTATTATCACCCCGTTTGCGAAAAGGAAGAGGCAACTCCCCACCATTACGTTACCTTATCTTCCGACAACCGAACAAACAAGCAAACAAACACACAAACAAACAAGGAAAAACCCTCTCTGAAAAAAAACACCCACACAAGAAAAAAAAAAAACACTCAGCGAGTTCGTCTTTAACGCAGGTTCACTCCAGGCGACATTTAGCCAAGAACAGGCCCAAGGAACCCGTGTTAAGGTTAAAGAAATCAAGGGGGCAGGTGAGCGCTCTAGCAGGCAAGCACGGGAGCACGAAAGCGAGGGCTCAAGCATAGACATGTCCGTACGTCTTACCTTTATGCTTTGTCAAGTTTATTTGATTCCTTCTACTTTTTTCTTTTTCTTTTTCTTTCTTTCTTTCTTTCTTTCTTTCTCTCTCTCTCTCTTGTCCTACCTCTCCCCCAGACCTGTTCCTTCTTTAGCCTCACACTCGCTCTAATCCTTTCTCAACTCATGCCCTCTTCCCCTACCCCCCCATACCCTTCCCCTACCCATTGCCCTTTCCCTTACCTATTGCCCTTCCCCTACCCACTGCCCTTCCCCTACCCAGTCCATCCCTCTCCTCACCCTTCCCCCCTTCCCCTCTCCTCACCCCCCTCCCCTCCTTCATGAGCGAATCCACGCACGCACGGGCTTATTCATGCACGCACATCTATCAGATATGCAGCCGAGGCATCCACCGCGGACCAGCAGCGCGTAGACGATAATTAAAAGAAAAAAGACGAAGGTTACGAGAGGATAACGACCTGCGAGCGCTTGTCGTAAATAAAAATGCATTACGTCACATGCACAACGACCAGGTGCGGCGGCCGGGGGAGCAGGGGAAGGCAAGCAGGCAAGCAGGCAAGCAGGCAAGCAGGCTAGCAAGGAAGCAAGGAAGGGCGAGGTGGGCGAAGGTGAGTATGTGGGGAAGGTGGCAAGGGAGAACAAAGGAGATGGAGGGGAAGGAGGAGAAGGAGGGAGGAGAAGGAAGAGGAGGAGGAGGATGAGGATGAGGATGAGGATGAGGAGGAGAGAGGAGGAGTAGGAGGAGGAGGAGAAGGGACAGGTGGGGGGAGGAGGAGGAGTAGGAGGTGATGGTAATGATGATAATGAACTTGGTGACTGTGGTTATGGATGTGCTAGATAAGAAGGAGACAGATCGATAGACAGATACAAAGATAGGTAGGTAGGTAAGTAGATAGGTAGATAGGTAGGTGGGTAGGTAGGTAGGTAGGCAGCTAAGCAAGTAGGTATGAAGGAAGATAGGAAGGTAGGAAGGAAGGTTGTTAGAAGGTAGGTAAGTTTGTAGACAGGCTCATCTATCTAGCAATATATTTATTTATCTATCTATCTATCTACCTATAAAAGCCCCGCCTCAAGCATAGCAACAAACTGACTGAATTGAAATTCGCGTCACGGTGGACTTCGGGATGACGTCATGCACGGTTCATGAATGCCTGATAGATCTTTAAAAATGTCTATCCCACCAACCCCAACAAATCTTACCTTTTGCCAAGTAAACATTCGCACCCTGTCGTTTGAAAAGAAGCTGGATCTGTGCGTCACTACCTCGCGTGAATAGACTTACGTACTTACACGAGATACAAGTACACACAAGCACAAATACGCACAAGCATACGATGTCGACACATACACATACACTGAAATGCGTACATATACACTGCCTTGCCAAAAACAGTGACGTCAACGATCAGGTTCACTTGTAGGGTTGCCAGTGACAGGAGATGCCATGGGCCATGCCAGGCCAGAACAGGTAAGAGAGCCAATACTATGACGAACAATAACACGTGTTCTTTCTCCATCAAAAAAGAAGTCATCACACAATTGGCAAGAGGCAATTCATCAAAGAAGAACAAGTCTCTCTCTCTCTCTCTCTCTCTCTCTCTCTCTCTCTCTCTCTCTCTCTCTCTCTCTCTCTCTCTCTCTCTCTCTCTCTCTCTCTCTCTCTCTTTTCCCTTTGTATGATTTGTATCTGAATCTGAATTTCCCCCTCCTTCTCCTTGGCTTTTCTTTTCACCTTCCCCTTTTCTCTCTTCCTCTCTTTCACCCTTTCCTTTTTCCTCCCCACTATCCTTCTCTGCCCTCTCTTCCTCTCTCTCAGCTTCTCATCTCCATCCCGAGCGAGGAAAATTAAGCGCGGGATGAGACCGTAAGCCTCGGTGCAGGCGGCCGGCCACGCGCGCCCTACCCTCGTGATCCCTCGCCCGTGATCGTCCATAACCGGTACTCCCCTTCCTCCCTTCGCTCGCTACGGCTCACTCCTGCCTGCCTAAAAGCTTAGCCTCTCGGTTGCGCTCGGATAGGATAACGCAACTCCGCACACGCTACCGAAGCCTACATGCAGAGATACACAAGTTCACACACATGCGAACACGTTTATATAATTGTAAACATAAATACATACATTTACACATGAAGATTAAATTGTACCCTCTCCGGAGTGTGTGGAATGTCTCATCATCTAATTACCAAGAAGAGAATGGCGCACATGTTCTCCAGCTGCCTTGGTTCACAGTTAGCGGAGCCAGTCTGCCTGACACGTACTAACGCGCACAGACTTCGAACCGAGTGGGAGACCAGATAACTGATAAGTCTACAAAAATCACCAATACCATAATTTTAGGATATAAAGGCATATATCCCCCCCAAAAAATTATATTATATATTATATATATATTATATATATAGACAGATAGATAGATCGATTGATATGAACGAATAAAAGTGAAATACATAAAGATCGACTGTGAGAGACACGAAAACAAAGCAAAACCGAGAGAGGCCCTATATGGCTGCTCGCACAAAAGGGAATGCGGTCTCATCACACCTTCCCTGCCACATAAGGAGCACGAAACACAACACGTCATAACACATAACAGCCAATAAACAATCCATTACCACGCACAGCTCCAAATCAAAACAAAAACCTATCACAACAAATCATCACATATCACAACACAGCGCACTATAACAAATAACATTCAGTACATTACAACACAGTAAAAACACATACATACACCCCCCCTACCAAAAAAGAAAATGAAGATAAAGAATAAAAAAAAAACGAATGAAGGAAAAAATGACCCAGAATCATTCACAAAAACGCCTTCTTCCCCAACCCACGTGGACAAAGACAGAAAAGGGCGTGGCTGGGACTTTATCTATTAATATTTCTCTTCTATTCCTTTCCTTTTGGAGTCGTGTTTTGTAAGGCTGAGCTGAGAAATCCTATTAGTACGGTTGTTGGCCGGCAACAGCAGAGGCAGCGGCACCTTAAGAGCTTCTTCTTCCTCCTCCTCCTCCTCCTCCTAGCAGTTTCATCTTCATCTCCATCTTCTTTTTCTTCTTCTTCTTCTTCTTTGTATATTATTTTCTTTTCCAGCGTCTCATTGTTATCATCGTCGACCTCCTCCTTCGCCTCCTCCTTTTCTTCTTTTTCTTTTCATTCTCCTCCTCCTTCTTCTTTTTTCCTCTCCTCCTCCTCCTCCTCCTAGCAGTTTCATCTTCATCTTCATCTTCTTCTTCTTCTTTGTATATTATTTTCTTTTCCACCGTCTCATTTTTATCATCGTCGTCGTCGTCATCCCCCTCCTTCTCCTCCTCCCTTTCTTCTTCTTTTTCTTTTCATTCATTATTTTTTCTCCTCCTTCTCCTTCTCCTCCTTCTCTTTCTCTTTCTCTTCCTCTTCCTCTTCCTCTTCCTCCTTCTCCTTCTTTCTCTTTCTCCTATTCCTATTCCTCCTCCCCCTCCTTCTCCTCCTCCTCTTCTTCTTCTTTTCCTTCTACACCTCCTCCCTTTTCGTCCTCATCCTCGCCCTCCTCCTCCTTTTTTCGTCCTCATCTTCCGCCCACCCCTACCCTAGTGGAAAAAAACAGGGGCCAAATTTCAACCATTGTTTACTTCTCACTGGTTGTTCGCGTTCCCATGAATGAGCTTATTGGGACAAAATAAACGGAGAGGGAGAGGGGGGAAGCAGGGAGGGAGAGGGAGGGAGAAGAGGGAGGGAGAGAGGGGAGGGAGGGAGGGAGGGAGGGGGAGGGAGGGAGGGAGGGAGGGAGGGAGGGAGGGAGGGAGGGAGGGAGGGAGGGAGGGAGGGAGGGAGGGAGGGAGAGAGAGAGAGAGAGAAAGAGAGAGAGTGAGAGAGAGAGAGATACAGACAGACAGAGAAAGAGAGGACAGAATGAAAAAAGGAAAAAAAACATGAAAGCGAAAAAAATCTAATCACAATCGAACCAATAACGCACGAAATAATCGACTTATTTTTTTTAAATATCGCCAAATTAAACCCCACCAACACCGCCACCCCCTCCACTACCCTCACCCCTCCCCAAACACCCGAGACACAAGCGCCACCGCCACGTCTCCCCCCCCCCTCCCCCTTCGCCATGCACCCCGACTGGCAACCACGGCAACACCGCACCCAACCTTCGCCGCCATCACTCCCTTGCCAATCGCCGCCAACTTCTGGTCCTGCCGTTGCAAAGAGGATCTCCGGTTGCAGCTGCTGGCGGTGCGAGCATGCTGGTCCACGTGACGGCCGGGAAGAAGAAGAAAAAAAAAGAAAAAGAAAAAAAAGGTGGCTAAATAAGCAAATGCAACGAATCAAATATGCGATATAAATTCCTGTGCTTCTAGGACAGGCTAGGGGGAGGGTAAGAAAGAGTGTGAGAGTAGGGGAGGGTAGGGGGAGGGTAAGGGAAGAAGGAGGGGGGAAAGGAAGGGGGGGAGGAGGGAAAGGGGAGAGGGAGGGGGAAGGGGAGGGGAGGGGAGGGGAAGGGGAGGGGAGGGGAAGGGGAGAGGGAGGGGGAAGGGAAGGGTAGGGAGAAGGCGGGAGGTGGCAAGCAGCTGTCAAAATAGATGGTGATTGCGTCATATAACGCCGTAGTGATGAAGCACACACACAAAGAAGTATGTGTGGGGAAGGAGGGAAGAGATAAAGGCTGAGAATGGGAAAGAGAGAAATTGGGAGAGGAGGAGGAGGAGGAGGAGGAGGAGGAATGGGAAAGAGAGAAATTGGGAGAGGAGGAGGAGGAGGAGGAGGAGGAGGAGGAGGAGGAGGAGGAGGAGGAGGAGGAGCAGAGAGAGAGAGAGAGAGAGAGAGAGAGAGAGAGAGAGAGAGAGAGAGAGAGAGAGAGAGAGAGAGAGAGAGGAGGGGAGGAATAAAGTACAAAAAGAGAGAAAGAACGAGCAAAAGATATAGAAAGAAAGAAAACAGAGAAAAAAAACAAAACCGAACACAGAACAGTAACAAGCCAACAGGAGTAAGCGTGCCCCGCCAAGCAGCTCTCATGACAGCCCGAATGCCATGGGCGCCGTTACGGATGAATGGCAGCACAGTGCATGACGTTCATGGGAGGATAAGAGCGGGACAGAATGCCACATCAACTGACCAGCGTTGCTGCGGCGCCCGTGAGCTACATAGCTTTTTATCCTCTCACGCCATAGATCAATAAAAATATAAAATAATTAAATAACTAGTTAATTAATTAATTAATAAACTAACAAATAATAATCAATTAGTTAAACTATATATATATATATATATATATATATATATATATATATATATTATATATGCAGAGATAGATAGATAGATAATAGAGAGAGAGAGAGAGAGAGAGAGAGAGAGAGAGAGAGAGAGAGAGAGAGAGAGAGAGAGAGAGAGAGAGAGAGAGAGAGAGAGAGAGAGAGAGAGAGAGAGAGAGAGAGAGAGAGAGAGAGATAGGGATAGAGAGAGAGAGAGACCTAAACAGACCGAACGAAGCGAGTAAACAATGAATGAATGAACGAGTGAATGGAACGTGAACCGAAGCCACAGGGGAGTGTGCGAACGACGGAGCGGAAACCTGCCAACTGACACAGGAGCCTCGTTACTTGACTTGGCCAGCAACTCAAGATATAAAGCGACGGACTTACGACAAAGGAGATCCCGACTGCGATGATAATACACTAACGAATTCCAAGACTATTTCCCGACACACTTTGCCCTTATCTATCTTATCACTTTCTCTTAGATAAGAAAAACAAAGGGTCTGTCGCGACCAGCACAAAAGCTAATAGATTTTACCTTAGATATAAATAAACTTCAGTGACATTAAAAAAAAATGCATAAAATCCTCTCTGCCCAATTCAGAATAACATAGAGAATAAAAACTATACAAACATATAAACAAGTTATAAACAAAATCAACTATAAATTATATAACAAAAAAATATATATATATGTGAAAAAAATTCATCATTTTAACAAGAAAAACTACTAGAAAACAAAAAAGACATCACAGGCTAACTACAACAGCCGTCACGAATAATAAAAAATAAAAAATAAAAAATATATGAATAAAAACTCAATACAAAAGTAAAACACAAACAAGTAACTTTTAAAATACTGGATGATATATCAAGGGAAAAAAAGAAAAATATGCCTAATGTTGATAATCTCGCCACGCCATCAAGAAGAAGAAGAAGAAGAAGAAGAAGAAGAAGAAGAAGAAAAGAAGAAGAAAAGAAGAAAAGAAGAAGAAGAAGAAGAGGAAGAAGAAGAAGAAGAAGAAAAAGAAGAGGAAGAAGAAGAAGAAGAAGAAGAAGAAGAAGAAGAAGAGGAAGAAGAAGAAGAAGAAGAGAGAGGAGGAGAAGAGATGAGAAGAAAGAAAAAAAGAAAAGAAAAAAATAATAAACAAACATAAAAAGAAAGAAAAAATGGATAAAAAAGGGATAAAAAGGAAGAGTGAAAATTGACGTGAGGGAACTAGCGATGTGATGAAACTGAGGACCTTGTTGCCATGGCGATGCAAGGCCAGAGGGAGGAAGGTGGTGGTGACTGCCCGGTGGCGCCGGGTGATGACGCTGTTCGTTTTCGTATTTTCTCTTCTCCTCTTCTCAGTCTCTTTCACTTGTCCTCTTTTATCATTGCTTTCTCTCTCTATCTTATTTTTTTGTTATGCGGTTCCTCTCTTTCTCTTGCTCTTTTTTTATTCTTTTCCCCTACCTCTCTTTTTTCTGTCCTCTCCCACTTCTCCCGATACGCCCCTATTTCTCTCTCTCTCTCTCTCTCTCTCTCTCTCTCTCTCTCTCTCTCTCTCTCTCTCTCTCTCTCTCTCTCTCTCTCTCTGGGGAGGGGAGGGAAAGTAGAGAGAGGGTGGGTGAAATGGGGAGGAAGCTTAGCTTGAGCAAGTGTATCTGTGCGTGTGCTGGATTGCTCTCTCTCTCTCTCTCTCTCTCTCTCTCTCTCTCTCTCTCTCTCTCTCTCTCTCTCTCTCTCTCTCTCTCTCTCTTCCATTTTTTCCCCTACCTTTCTTCATTCTGTCCTCTCCTTCTTCTCCCGACGCCCCCCACCCTCTCCCTCCCCTCTCACTCTCACTCTCTCTCTCTCTGCCCTTGACCTAGTCACATCCCACCCTCTCCCAACTCCGCGCCATACATAAAATAAAACAAACAATCACCCCCCCCACCCACGAACACACACACAAACACACACACATTATACACACAAAAGCAGAGACTTAAAACCCTCATCGTGACCCCCCCTCCCCACAAGCTCAACAAACCAGCCCCCCCTCTCAACCCCCACCCACCCCCACTAACCACCCACTCCCACGCACTTCCGCCTCATTCCTCGGGTCGTGTTTCAACCAGGGGGGGAAAAGCGACACAGATAAGGAAGCCACGACTAATCCCAGCACGGTTCGTTAATAATAATAATAATAATAATAATAATAATAATAATAATAAAATAAAAATCCCCCCCACAAAAAAAAAAAAAAATAATAATATAATAATAAATATAATATATTATATATATATATATATATATATATATATATATATATAATATATAATAATAAAATATATATATATATAATAATAATAATAATAATAATAATAATAATAATAATAAAATAAAATAATAATAATAATAATAATAATAATAAACGTACATATATGAAATGAGAAAATACAAAAATATAAGGATAAATATATAACAAAGCGAGTATTTGATAAATGTAAAAGCACAAAAACAGTAATAGATAAAAAACGTGAATAATATAACATAATAAAAAGAGTAGTATGTAAAAGCAGGAAAACATGAAGAAAAAAGTGAAATAAAGAAAAAAGGAAACAGGAAGAAAGAAGACAAAATAGAAAAAGAAGAAAAAAAAAGAATAAGATAAAAGAAAGAAAACACAAAACCTGGAACGTAATAAACAGAAAAACAAACAAACACGAATTAATGAATCGAAAAATAAACAGGAAAAAAAAACTAAATAAATAAATCCCCAAAAATATCGATAAATGAAACAGGCCCAACACTGACAACAAAATGAACCGAAAATCCTGACATGATAATTAAGCGAAACGTGATAATTAAGAGAAACGACAAGAAAGAAAGACAGGGGTTGGCGTCAATCAGAACGAGAGAAATTAAATAAAGGGGGGGGGGGAGGGGAGGATTCTCGTAAAAATGGAATTGGGAAATCCATCGGCAAAAGAGAGAGAGAGAGAGAGAGAGAGAGAGAGAGAGAGAGAGAGAGAGAGAGAGAGAGAGAGAGAGAGAGAGAGAGAGAGAGAGAGAGAGAGAGAGAGAGAGAGAGAAAGCTAGAGAAATGAATCAGAAAGGAAAAGATAGATAGTGAGAGAGAGGGAGAGAATCTGGGAAATTTACCCAAGGTCCGAAATATTTAGCTAAATCAAACAGTAAGTACCTGATGTCGTGAATTAAAAACAGACCTGATCTTTCATGGTAAGCGATCCAATTGGCAATGAACTCTCATTGTTTCGAAAGAGTTTCTCGAATTTATATTGCAATTCACGATGACTCGAAAAGCATTTCAAGGTAACTACAGGAGGCATACACGGACGTACCGACGGGCGGATGTACGCACGCCTGCAATCATGCACAAACTTTCACTTACTCATACTTCAGAAGAAAACATACATGCACAAAAACACGCACGCACGCACACACAAAACAATTCAACAGTAATCCACAGAAGCAGAGAATAGGACAGAAATTTAATCCTAGTATTCAACAGAGGTTAAGTGAGGTCAATAATGGGTCAAATAGTGGGGTCAAGAAAGGGTCAAACCACGCGGTCACTTCAGGAGAAAGAGAAAGAAATAAAAGCTCTTTTACGTACATGGATCGGAGAGTACGAACATCTGATCCTGTGTCTGTATGTGTGCACAAACTCTAAGCAAATCTACCTGCGCAAGTCAGCATTGCCCAATCTTCGTAAATTGAATCACTCATTACCTGCCGGCTATTAATTATCATAAAATAGAAAAACGGACAATGATGACCTCCAATCACTAATAGATGACATAATGAGCGTCACTAATTTCCCTTGTCTGCCATCCCCTAACCCCCACCCCCTTACCCAAAGTCCTCCTTGCCTACCCGCATACCCCCCACCTCCTAATATAATCCCGTTGTATATCTGTTTCTCTATCACTAACCCCCTTTCCTATCCATTTTCTATCCTATTCCCTCCCTTCTCTATCCACTTCTCTATACCACTCTATCTCTTTTCTATCCCATCCCCCTTTTCTACCCATATTTTCTACCCCAACCCCATCTTCCCTATCCACCATTCTATCCCAACCTCACCCTCTCCATCCATCATCCCACACAATCCTTCAATACCCACCTACCCTCTTTCCCATCTTCTAAAAACAGCAAAACCCTTTTGGGACCACATCGCAAACACCAAATACCAGAGCAGCACCGCTCGCGTGGCCCTCCCCGTGCTGAGGACCGTACCCCTTCTTGCTTTGTGACGTCACACGAAGGTAACATGCTCTATCATCATACTGTTAGCGAAGCACAGATAATGGCAAGCGTGGTAGGTGTGCGCGCATATGTGCATAGAGGGTTGATTGCTTGCTTTTGTGTGTGTGTGTGTGTGTGTGTGTGTGTGTGTGTGTGTGTGTGTGTGTGTGTGTGTGTGTGTGTGTGTGTGTGTGTGTGTGTGTGTGTGTGTGTGTGTGTGTGTGTGTGTGTGTGTGTGTGTGATAGCGTTAGAGAGAGACAGAGATACAGACACATAGAGAAAAAAATATTCAGATAAAGAGAGAATCGTTCTAATATCAATGATAGTATACAAAAGCACGCACAAACGCACAAATAAAAACACAAATACCAACAAATCTTCATTCAGTCATTAAGAAAGCACTCACCAGAAGCCACAAGTTACGCAACCACGAAGGGTCCCTCAAAAGCCAACGGCGTTTGAGGCAGACAAGCATCAAAAAAAAATCGTCATGCACAGCACATGCAACGTATGCTGTTCCCGGAAATCTGCGCACTTGGATATCTCACATGCACCCATATTTTTTTTTCATTTTTTCTTTTAAGTAGGCCGGCCAGGAGATTGTGGCAGGAGTCCCAGTAACGCTAGTCATGGCTGTTACTGTAAAAGGCTACTTGCAGTAACTACTACTTTGGATTACGTAAAAACAAAGGGGGGAAAATGATGATGATAGTGATGGTGGCGGTGACTGCGATGGTGAGGATGATGATAACGACGACGATGATTACGGTGATAATCCATAAAACAAACAAAACAAATCATTTAAAGACAAAAAAGATCCACTAATAATAAAATCAACAAACGACGATAATAACACCAAGAGGAGAACCACCACAACCACCACCACCACCACCACCACCACCACCACCACCACAACCACCAACCACACCACAACCACCACCACACCACACACCACCACCACCACCACCACCACCACCACCAACCACCCCCCAAACATCAACAAGGCCGCGACGCACAACACTCTCCCCCTGAGCCGTCGCAAGCATTCCTCTCGAGAAACCCGCCCGCCCCTTCGGCCAGTGCGAAGACCCCGCGAGTTGAAGCCGCCCGGAGAGTGCACAGCGCCGCCCGTCACCCCAATCAGGGATTAGGTGTAGGTGGGGGCGAGGGGAAGGCGACTGGAAGGGGGAGGGGGGATTGGATGAATGGGGAGAGGGGGTCCATTGGAAGAATGGGGGGATGGGGTCGATTGGAAGAATAGAGGGGGGGGGGGGGGTCGGCGGTATTGGGTGCTTCAGATAGTGGGGGTATTGAGTTAATAGGGTGGGCGATACAGTGGCTTGCAGGTTGGGGGGGGGGAGGAGGAGTTGGATAAAGGATAAGGGAGGGGGGGGAGGAGCTGGATAAAGGATAAGGGAGTGGGGGGGAGCTGGATAAAGGATAAGGGAGGGGGGAGGAGCTAGTTAAAGGATAAGGGAGGGGGGGAGGTAATTTAACACAGCATAATAATAGGAGAAGGGGTAGGGCGACGAGACAGGGGGTGGGGAAGGTAAAGGGATTGGGGTAAAGAGAAGAGAAGTGTAAGGGAGAAGAATGTTAAGGGAAAGGGAAGGGGAAGGATAGGGTAAGGGGGTCAAGGGAAAGGTAAGAGGAGGGTGAAAGCGAAGGGGAAGGGTCGAGGGAAGGGTAAAGGGGTAAGGAGGAGGGAAAGGGAGGGTGAGAAAAGGAGGAAGGATAAGGGGAGGAAGGGGCGGAGGGGGAGGCAGAGGAGGTGCCAAGATTATGGAGATGGGACCTTCTCTGACGTCAAAGCCTATCTCGCCTCCTTCATCTCCTTCTCCTTTCCTCCTCCTCTTCGTCGTCGCTCGGACTTTGTTGCTTTCCTTTTTCTTTCTACTATAACACCATCGTTATTTTTAAACTTCATACTATTCGTATCATAATCGTTCTTAATACTTCCATCATGTTCCTGGATTCGCCAAAAAAAAAAAAAAAAAAAAAAAAAAAATCGCCAAAGAATCCACTTACAAAACAAAACTACTGTCATCCCAATTTTCTCCGAGGCATTATTTTTTTCTCTCTCTTTTTTTCTTTACTGGGCACACGTGGCATCTCTTGGCACTGGCCCTCCGTAAATACCTGGCGTGTGAGACACCCCGGTACACCTCCCACCGCCGCCAAACACGACTACAACATCAACAAAAACACAAACAAGAAAACCACTGCGTCACGGAGGTATTTTTGGTCCCAGGCCAAAGCGACGACCGAGAAAACAGGTTACTCTGCCGCTTGGGTCTTCTGTCTGCGAGCCCGCCGTGTGGCACTCCAGAACCGTCTCGAACGCCTCGGGAGTGGCACCGCTGCCTATGGGAACCGTCAACGAGGCTGCGCGTCTAACACCTCATAAGTGGAAGGTCTTGGGAGAACTTTTACTCTGCGTCTGGCTGGCGAGAGACGCTGCGTGTTGCTGTTGGTGGGACAGAAAGACAGGGGTGATAAAGAGGGAGAGAGGGAGAGGGAGAGGGAGAGGAAAAAGGCGAAGGAGATTCCGAGAAGAAAGAAAAGAACGAGACACAGGCACGAGGAGAAAAGAGGCCGAGGGAATACAGACTAAGAAGAATAAGAAAAATAAGAAGAAAAGGAAGAAGGGAAAGACAAAATGGAAGAACACCCACCCACACTATGCTCGCCTTCGCAAGCCCCCCCTTCCCCCCAAAAAAAAAAAGAAAAGAAAAAAAAAAAAACGAAAGATACCCCCTCAGAGTGCGCCCGTGTCTATCTCAAACTCGGGGTCGTGGGAGTTCCTGTCAACGCACCGACGCTGCCGGAAAGAAACAACCCAAGGGCAATCTCTCCCTCAGGAACCCATGCTCGGGGAACCTAATGCCTCTCTGATCATGCCTCTGAGAAGCTCGTACTTCTCTCTCCTCTCCTCTCTTCTCCTTTCCTCTTCTCTTCTCTTCTCTCCTCTCCTGTCCTCTCTCTTCTCTCTCTTCTCTCTCTCCTCTCCCTCTCTCTCTACATATTTGCACGCACATACACATTCCCTCACTCACGCACTCACACGTACATAAAAGGGAGGGAGGGAGGGAGGGAGAGAGAGAGAGAGATGAGGAGAGAGGAGAGAGAGAGAGAGAGAGAGAGGGAGAGAGGAGAGAGAGAGAGGAGGAGAAGGAGAGAGAGAGAGAGAGAGGAGAGGAGGGAGGAGGAGGGAGAGAGAGAGAGGAGAGAGAGAGGGAGAGAGAGGAGGAGGAGAGGGAGAGGAGGGAGAGAGAGAGAGAGAGAGAAGAGAGAGAGAGAGAGGGGAGAGGAAAGGAGAGGGAGAGAGAGGAGAGGAGAGAGAGAAAGAGAGAAAGAAGAGAGAGAGAGAGAGAGAGAGAGAGAGAGAGAGAGAGAGAGAGAGAGAGAGAGAGAGAGAAAGGGAGACAAAGAGAAAAAGAGAAAGAGAATCAGGCAGACAGAGAAAGAGCAACACAAGGAGTCAGCCCTTCAACCCCCCCCCCACCCCCTTCAGACAGGAAGATAATCATCAAGGAAGAAGTAGGAGGAGGACGAGGAGGATGCGAGTGCTTTCGTAAGTGTGTGTTGGCGGCGAGCGATGTGTGTGGCGCGGAAGAGGAGGAGGATGGGGGAGAAGAAGGAGGTGGAATGGGGGAGGAGGGGGGAAGGAGGGGGAATGGGGGAGAAGCAAGAGGAGGAAGGGGGAGAATGGAGGGGTAAGGGGGGAGACAAAGGAGGAGGAAAGGAGAGGAACGAGAGGGAAGGGGGGAGAAAGAGTGGGAGGAGAGAAAGAAAGAGGGGAAGAGGGGAACAGAGGGAAAGGGGGAAGAGGGAGAGAGGGAGAGAAATGAAAAGAGAGGGGTAGGGTATAAACCCCGTCACTTCACATAACACGCGCCAAACGCAATTTTCTACCTACCTGCTTACCAACCTACCTACCTACTTACCTATCTATCTACCTAACCACCTGCCCACCCCCCTACCCACCTTCCCACCAACCCTCACACCACCCACACTCATCACGCCGCCCACTCGAAGGCATTTCCGGATGGCTTCACATTAAGAGGGTGAGGGGTAAGGGAGGGAGGCTAAAGGAAGGAGGAGGGGGAACTGAACTGGGGGGGGAGGGGGATGGGGGAAGAGCGGAAAGGGAGAAAGGGGGGGGAAGGGGGAGGGAGAGGGGGAAGAGTTGAAGGGGAGAAAGGGGATAAAGTGGGTGGTGGAAGGAGAAGACTGGAAAAAGGGAGGGGGAAGAGGGGGGGAAAGGTCGTGGGGAAAGAGTAAAAAGGGTGGGGGGGAAAGAGTATAAAGGGGGGGGGGGGGCAAGTGGCTGGATAACAACGGAGCTTAAAGAAGCACTCTACATGCTGTGGTAAAAGCATAAACATTGCTAAACTTGGCGTTATATAAATAAATAATCAAATATACCTCCAAATGCTGCAGCTATGTGTAACCAACGCTAGGTATGAAGAACTGAGTATATATAAACAAATATAAACAGAAGAAGTATTTCTACAATGCTTACACTTAAATATACGTGAATCAGCCACATCTACAATAGCCGATGATGATGATGATGATGATGATGATGATGATGATGATGATGATGATGATTTGATGATGATGATGATGATGATGATGATGATGATGATGATGATGATGATGATGATGATGATGATGATGATGATGATGATGATGATGATGATGATGATGATGATGATGATGATGATGATGATGATGATGATAGGCACAATAATAAAAGCAATAATAATAAAGCTGATGATGATGATGATGATAATAATAATAAAATAATAAAAAACAACAATACTACCTAGGATGACAGAAGCAGCAAAAATAACATAAATAAAATAATAATAATAATAATAATAATAATAATAATAATAATAATAACTACAACAATAACAACAACTACAACAAATACTGCAAACAATACAATCACCGTCCTCGTATTCAGGTCCTTGAGAGCCTCCGCACCTCCTCAAAGTTAACAGATACAAAAGCTTAAATAACACAAAAGTCATAATGGCTACTCGTGGGGAACAACCGCCCTTGAATTTCCAGTTTATTCCGTAACAAAAGTGTGAATAAATTAATAAATTTAATTAAATAATTCAACACTACAGATAAATGTGAACAATGAATGAATAATGAAAAATAACTAAGTTAAATAAAACAGTGAGTAAAAATGGCTGAAATAACCCAAATAAAGTGTCACTAAGACCAATATGACGTGACACGAAGCAGACAGAACATGTTTATTAAATGAATCATTATGTCCACGAAAAAAACTGCTTCGTCATGGCTCAGCCTGGATATTCCCTAACAGAAAACGGGTTACATTACTTAACCTCCGTAACAGAAAACGGAATGGGAAAAAAACACCACTGTAGTTTATATGTATTAAAGTATAGTAATAAGTACTAGTTAATGAAACAATAAGGAAAATATTGCATCTTCACGTCTTTCCCGAATTAGAAAACGGGTGACAATGCTTAACCTCCGTAACAGAACAATGAGTATCGACGAATTCAAAGAAAAAAGACAGAAAAAAAAACACACACTATGGTTTACATACTATGAGGTAAAGTTAAAGATTAATATTGACTTCATGTTGATTTAGAGATGCCCAACTAGGGTGCACGCAGCCGCTGGGGTACAGGACACGAGGGTACACTTTTTTTTTTCATCTACCAATTTTTTTTTTTTTTTTATCTTATTTCAGAATGTTTACGATTTTGGCAAGATCCAATTGCGTTGTGAACTTTAATCTATATATCAATCGAACTTTAGATCTAAGTTTAAATCCAAAACTATCAACAACATATGTAACCTATCTGCAAGGTTAATGTTACACGCATTATAACTGTCCAACACAGCCAGTTTATACGTAAACATCTGTTACGAAGAGATACTTATACTTTTCTCACAAAATGTACATATACTAAAAAAATCCATCTTTTTTTCTTAAATACCCCGTAGATCCTCTCCCTCTCCCACACCCTTTCTCCCTCAGAATAAACATACACAACAAACAAACAGACAGACAAGACAGATTTCCTCGACCCCCTGCCAACTTTAGCAACTCTAAACACACACTTCGCACGCCCCCCCCCCCCCCAAGACGCAACAGCTGATCGAGGAGAAGGCCGGAGCGATCAAGTGGCGCCAGCTCTGACCTCGTTTGCCATCTGACCCGTGTCCAGGGCGTGTCAGTTGCACGTGACACGCCAGGAAGGTACATAACCACCTCCTGTAGAAGGGACATGAAGGGACTGGAGGTGGGAATGAGGAAGTGGGAGGGGGGGGGGGCATTTAAATCTGATATCCCTTTCTTGATTTTCTTCACCTCCGTCTCTGGAGATATTTTCATGTTAACAAAATGTTCATCACCAAGCATATGTTATCCAGGTATGTGAAAAGTTTAGCCATACAATAAAAAAAAACAAAAAAAATTACCCATAATACAGCCTGACTAACCGACTAAATCCACAGATTTTCTTAAGAAAGTCACCTCTTTATACTACTGGCGAAAGATACTACTGCAAACGAGCTGTCACAAGTATATTTCGAATACAGTGTTCTTAGCATCAATCCCCATCATCTCCCTTCGCCCCAAACCGACACCCACCATTCTCCAGATAAACGCGAAAAAGAAGAAAAAGAAGAAAGAAAAAGAAGAGGGAAAAAAGAACACGTAAAATTAAAAAGGAAAAGAAAAATCGGACACATCATCACTCTGAAGACCGCACCCTCGTCAACTCTCGAGTGCACATGCGCGAAGGGGCGACGGCGTGTGTGCAAAAGCGTACTTCCTCCGGCGTGACTGTGGTTATACATACACTCTCCCCAATCCTTGTGAATTACGAAAAAATAATAAAACTCTCCCTCCGTCCCTCCTTCCCTCCCTCCCTCTCTCCACACACACACACAGAAACACACACACACACATAGATACAGACACAGACACAGACACAGACACACACACACACACACACACACACACACACACACACACACACACACACACACACACACACACACACACACACACACAACACACACACACACACACACACACACAAACTGTCTGTCTGTCCGTTTGGCTAGCTGTGTCTGTCTGTCTGTCTGTCTGTCTGTCTGTGACTATAAACCTACATACTCATACCCCGCACGCTCATGACACAGAGCAACGCCAACAGCCAATTATGAACATCCAAACTATCTCCAAATGACTCTCTTATACCTAATGACGCGACCTTCCACTCACCAACACCGCTGATTATGCAATTATCGGTTTAATCGCTACACACCACCATTACAAAATTGAATTTCCAAGAAAGTGCGAAACGAATTCTAAATATAAAAGGCAAGAATAGTTGGGAGGAGGAGAAAGAGGGAGTGAGATAGACGGAGGAGAAATGGAGGAAGCGAGGAAGAGGGAGAGGGAGAGGGAGGGAGAGAGAAAGAGAAGGAGAGGGAGAGGGGGAGAGGGGGAGAGAAGGAGGGAGGGAGGGAGGGAGGGGGGAGGAAGGAGAGGGAGGGAGGGAGGGAGGAGAGAGGGAGGGAGAGAGAGAGAGAGAGAGAGAGAGAGAGAGAGAGAGAAGAGAGAGAGACAAAGAGACAGAGAGAAGAAAAAAAAATATAACAACAGAAATGAACACAAATAAACGGATGGATACAAAGAAACATACGATAAAAAATAAGTATGAGAGAAAAAAAAAAACAAGTCTTCTCGAGCAATCCTGCAGTTGCAAGACCGCCCAAGATTCCACTAGGCCTACTTCCACAAAGTTAATTCCACACCGGGAGGCAAATGTTTCTCATTCTGCAAAGCGTCATTAACGAATCGTGAGGTGGCCGTGAAGCAGCGCTGCGATGATAAACGAGGAAGAGAGGGAGGGTGAGAAAGGAGGTGGGAATAGGGGAAGGGGAAGAGAGGGTGGAAGAGATAGAAGGTGGGAGTAAGGGGGGAAGAGAGGAAAATGGAAGAGAGAGAGAGGAGGAGGAGAGAATGGAGGTGGGAGTACGAAGGGAAGAGAGGAAAATGGAAGAGAAGGGGGAGGAGAGAAAAGGAGGGAATTGGGGGGAAGGAAGGAGAGGAAAAAGGAAGAGAGGGAGAAAGGGAAGTGAGATGGGAGTTGGGGGACATAAGGAGAGAAAAGGGAGACAGAGAGGAGAGGTAGGAAGAGTGGTAGAGGAGAAGTAAGAAGGAGGAGAGAAAGAAAGAGGACGGTGAGGGGAGGGAGGGAGAGGGAAGGGATGCTTGGTGTATGTATGAAATGATAGAAAGAGTGGATGAAGGGAATGAGGAAGATGAGAAGGGAAGGGAAGGGGAAAAAGATGAGACAGGAAGCGAAGGAGGAAGGAGATCAACAAAGAAGGTAAAAAAAAAGAAAAAGAAAATACAAAAGAGAAAGATAGAAAAAAGACAGAATAAAAACAGGGAAACAGACAACCAAATAGAGAAAGAGAGAGAAAGAGAGAGAACGAGAGAGAGAGAGAGAGAGAGAGAGAGAGAGAGAGAGAGAGAGAGAGAGAGAGAGAGAGAGAGAGAGAGAGAGAGAGAGAGAGAGAGCGCAAACGCACCCCCATCAGGAGAGGCGGAGGCACGTGTGGGCCTGGCTACATGTCCCTAGAGGATGATCCTAATCGCACAAAGCATCTCCCCTTCCCCCCCCCCCCGCCCACGCAATGCATCACGCCCGGAAATCCTTTGCAATACACTGAAGTTTCCTTTTCTCTTTCAGTTTCTATTTTCCCTTCTTCTTTTTTTCTAATTCTTCTTTACGAAAGACGGATAGAAAGATTTTGACTGACTGGAGACCTGCCTGATTAAATCTATGTCAGTCTTCATCTTTTTCCTGCCTATGTAGAAAAGGTAGGGAATGAGAATGAATATCTTTACAATACAAGAGGTGTATTTAACCGGTTTCGAATATATCTTCGTCATATCCTGCCTACTTGTTCGTCCGCTTGCCTGCCTGCCTGCCTGCCTGCCTGCCTGCCTGCCTGCCTGCCTGCCTGCCTTCCTGCCTGCCTGCCTTCCTGCCTGCTTACCTGCCTGTATGTCTGTCTGCCTGCCTGCCTGTATGTCTGTCCGTTCTCCTGCCCGCTTTCCTGCTTGCTTTCCTTCCTGCCAGCTCGCCTTCCTACCTGGACAGATTCTCCTGCCAGGCTATCTCGCCTCCCTAAAAGCATTAAAAGCACGAACAAAATATCCCGGAACACAATGCAAGACGCGTCCAATCGCCCCCCCCCCAACCCCCTACCATTCGCTGGAGGATCGCCCCCCGCCCCCCTTTTCCCTCTCTTGCTCCTACCACAACCTCCCCAACCATCCCCCACCCTTAAACCCAACCTTATAATGTATTCCTTACCCCCTTCCACGCCCCTCCCCACTTCCGCGACCGAAAAAAGGACAAATCAACCCACCCTTCTGGTTCCTATTGGACAAACAAAATATTCTACACTTGAGATGTCGTTTCTTCTTGGATAAACACATCATGGCGTCCACTTTCGGACACACGACTATATAGTTGTACAGTTTACTCTCCGCCTCGCCAACCTACACACTCCCGACACATATGTAAATCTTTCCGACTCAGTAACTTATCCACTCTCCGAAACACCAACATATCCATTCTCCAACACCAACATATCCACTCTCATAAACACCAACATATCC
>NC_051394.1:43959294-43979294 GCF_015228065.2 Penaeus monodon
CAATATCCCTCTCACCCCCTCCCTCACGCTTGCAATATCCCTCACCCCCCCTCCCTCACGCTTGCAATATCCCTCTCACCCCACCCCACCCTCCTTCCTTCCTAATCAACCGCGACCACAAGTACGGGGGAAAAACACCGACTGCCACGCCCCACAATCCCTCTCGACAGCCTCTTCACGACAATCAGTCAGTCGCGGCCAACTTCCACCCGGCGGGACTTAGCAACGACACTTCTGCCAACTTCCAACGTCCTTTCTGACATGCCAACCTTTCTCCTACCTTCCACCAGCCTCTCTGAAAACTTACCAACACCACGTCTGCCAACTTTCACTAGCCTTCCTGCAAGCAAGACCTACCACCACCGTTCCTGCTGCCGCCACCACCTCTGCCGCCTCCGCCGCTGCCTCCGCCGCCCGGAGAGCCTGGCGTCTCTCGGGCCTCGGCATAATGAACGCGGGTCTAGACACGACGCCGCTCCGAGGGCGTGTGTGCGAGGCCTCAATGATCTCCGTGGCACCAGCGCGTCTGCCTTCCCCCCACGCCTCGCTCCTTCTCTTCCTCTCTCCCTCATTCCCCCCTTCGCCTCTTCGCTCCTTCTCTTCCTCTCTCCCTCTTTCCCTCCTTTGCTCCTTCTCTTCCTCTCTCCCTCATTCCCCCTTCGCCTCTTCGCTCCTTCTCTTCCTCTCTCCCTCTTTCCCTCCTTCGCCTCCTCGCTCCTTCTCTTCCTCTCTCCCTCATTCCCCCCTTCGCCTCTTCGCTCCTTCTCTTCCTCTCTCCCTCTTTCCCTCCTTTGCTCCTTCTCTTCCTCTCTCCCTCATTCCCCCTTCGCCTCTTCGCTCCTTCTCTTCCTCTCTCCCTCATTCCCTCCTTTGCTCCTTCTCTTCCTCTCTCCCTCATTCCCCCTTCGCCTCTTCGCTCCTTCTCTTCCTCTCTCCCTCATTCCCCCCTTCGCCTCTTCGCTCCTTCTCTTCCTCTCTCCCTCCTTCGATTCTTCTCTTCCTCCTTCCCTCCCTCACTCCCTCTCTTCCTCTGTCCTTCTCTTCCTCCTTCGCTCCTTCTCTCCTTCTCTTCCTCCTTCGCTACTTCTCTTCCTCCCTTACTTCACTGTCTACTTTTCTTCTCGCTCCCTTGTTTCTTTCCCTTCCTCGGTCCCCCTATACATCCTTTTCTCCCTTGCTGCTCCTTCTCCACTTCTTCCGCTCCCTCACCCCTTCTCTCCCTCGCAACCTCCCTCTATCCCTTCCTTTCTCGCTCCTTCACCACCACTTCCCCCTCCTTCCTCTCTATCGTTTGCTTGCTTTCTTACTCCTTCCTTACTTCCCTCCCTCCCTCCCCATCTCCATACCCCGTTACTCCTTCCCTCTTTCCCTCGCTCCTCGCCCTCCTGCCTCCTCCTTGGACCTTGCATCGTCAGCAGTTACATCATACACACACACACACACACACACACACACACACACACACACACACACACACACACACACAGAGAGAGAGAGAGAGAGAGAGAGAGAGAGAGAGAGAGAGAGAGAGAGAGAGAGAGAGAGAGAGAGGAGAGAGAGAGAGAGAGAAAGAGAGAGAGAGAGAGAGAGAGAGAGAGAGAGAGAGAGAGAGAGAGAGAGAGAGAGAGAGAGAGAGAGAGAGAGAGAGAGAGAGAGGAGAGAGAGAGAGAGAGAGAGAGAGAGAGAGAGAGAGAGAGAGAGAGAGAGAGAGAGAGAGAGAGAGAGAGAGAGAGAGAGAGAGAAGACAGAAGAGAGAGAGAGACTGAGCAATCAAACAACCGAAACAGACAAGATAGAAACAGAGAATGCAAGCAGACAAGCAGGCAAGCAAGGGAAACAGATCGCCGCGTGCAATGTCGACTTACTTTGGGGAAAGAGACAACAATCCCGGCAGTTTCATTATGCAAATGGCCCGGCGGAGTTTCTGTCTCTCTTACTGTCAAGACCGAACTTAACACGCGAGACAGAGAAATACACAAGGAAACAAGCGACAGGAGAGGACAGGGGAATTGAATGATGATGAGACGAAAGTAAAAAAACCCAAATCCCCCAAAGAGCGAAAGATAAAATAAGAACGGGGGAAGAGGGAGAGAAAAGGGGGAAAATAAAAGATTCGACAGCAACATGCAAAGAAGCTAGAGCACGGAATAGGAAGCGCAAGCAAGCAAGCAAGGCCCCTTTGCCCATCCCAGTCATCGCCGTCCTCCCCCTCCCTGGCTTCCCACTCTCCCCCCCCTAACCCCACCCAACCCATAATCTCCTCCTCTCCTCCCCTCTCTCCGCCTGCTCTTCACCCCCCCCCCCCTCCACTGTGTCCGGCCCCACCGTGTCTGGGCGGGAGTGCCAACATCACCATCACTAAACCCTCCCCCCCCATCCCCATATGCCCCCCCCCTTTCCCTCCACCGCCCGCGCATGATTCCCCGTCGATTCTCTTTTGTTTTTCCGCCATTTTTTTTTTTTTTTTTTTTTTTTTGCATCCTCTTCTGGAAAAAGGGGGGATGAATGGGGCTCAGGGACGGGGAGGGGGAGGGGGTAGTTGTAATAATTTAAATCCCTGCGCTCACGGAAAGGGGATCGGAAGAGGTACGAGGGGAGAACGACGAGAGACGGGAGAGAGGAGGTTAGGAAAACGGATGAAGGAGAAGAAGAGAGGAGAAGGAATGGAGGGCGAACAGAGGATACGATAAGAGAGGAGAGACAGTGTTAGGTGGGAGAAAGGAGACGGGAGGGAGGAGGAGGAAGGGAGGAGAGAGGAAGGGAAGAGAGGAGACAGAGAGAACGAAAGGAGAAGAGAGGAGAGGAGAGAGGGGAGGAAGAGGAGAGAGGAGAGAGGGAGAGAGGAGGGGAGGGAGAGAGAGGAGGAGAGAGAGAGGGAGAAGAGAGGAAGAAGAGAGAGAGAGAGAGAGAGAGGAAGAGAGAGAGGGAGAGAGAGAGGAGAGAGAGAGGAGAGAGAGGGAAGAGAGAGAGAGAGGAGAGAGAGAGAGGAGAGAGAGAGAGGAGATAGAGGGAAGAGAGAGAGAGGGGAGAGAGAGAGAGAGGGGAGAGAGAAGAGAGAAGAGATAGTCTGAACGCCAGAGGAAGTGGAAGAAGAAGAGAAACAAAACAAGGAGGAAAAGAGGGGGGAAGAATAATGAAGGAGGGGGAGAAAGGGGGAATAAAAGGGGAAGGTAATCTCTTTCGACAGGAAAACGCGCGAAAACATACGCAGCCTCACACAATATCATGCAATTTCATCAAAATGACATCACCCACGCGCCAGGACGAAGGAATTAGCGCAAGAGACACTCACTTTCTAGGAATGTCTTATCTCTGCCCTCTTTCTCATTATTCATTTCTCCCCTTCTTCTTCTTCTTCTTCTTCTTCTTCTTCTTCTTCTTCTTCTTCTTTCTCTTCCTCCTCCTTCTCTGCCTCCTTCCTCCTTCTTCCTCCCTCCTCCTTCCTCCTCCCTCTCCCTCCTCCTATTCTTCTTCTTTTTCCTTATCCCTCTCTCCCACTTCCCATTTTTTCCTCTTTATGTAACCAAATCTTTCACAATGTTACGTCTATTACGTTCCTTCCCGCAGCTCTCACATGTTTTAACCCCACACTTCACAAAGGAAATTCTTAAGGCCAGAACGTATGGGACTTGGGCACGTCTATTGCGCAAAGCTTTTAATGCCATTATACTTTACATTATATTTCATACTGTAGTTTATATTATACATCTTTTGTAATGTAATGGACTCGGAACTTAATCTTGATGATTGCATAATCTATTGCAAATTACTTTGTCCTTGTTTTACGAACGAAATTTCAACATGGGTGTTTTTTTGTCCTATTTTAAATAATAAATTTGGTTCGAGTCTGCAACACAAAACAAAAATAGCATATTACCATGAAGGAAAAAGGAGAGGGAGAGGGAGAGGGAGAGGGAGAGGAAGAGGGGGAGGGGGGAGAGAGAGAGAGAGAGAGAGAGAGAGAGAGAGAGAGAGAGAGAAGAGAGGAGGAGAGAGAGAGAGAGAGAGAGAGAGAGAGAGAGAGAGAGAGAGAAACACGACAAAGAGAGAAAAAAAGGAAGAGAAAGAGAGAAAAAAAGAGAGAAAGAAAGAGAGAGAGAAAGAAAGAAAGAAAGAAAGAGAGAACGGAAGACAGAGAGTCGGAGGGGGGGGAGGGTAGAGAGGAAGAGGGCGAGCCAGCTAGCAAGGCGCCACGCGAGCTAAAAGAGGGAGGCGAGTGTGACCTTGGCTCTCCCCAATCAACTACAACGCCCCAACCGCCCGCCCCTCGCGAACCATACTGCACCTGCCGTCTCAGATACCCGAGCCACGGCACCCTCGGATGGCACCTTCGGATAGCACCCTCGGATAGAACTCATAGATGGCACCCTCGGATAGGCACTAGCAAATGGCACCATTGGATAAAACTCATAGACGGCACCCTCGGATAGGCACTAGCAAATGGCACCATTGGATAGAACTCATAGATGGCACCCTCGGATAGAACTCGAAGATGGCACCCGAAGATGGCACCGCCTTGGCCTGATTGTTTCCATCTCAGGTCACCTCTTTCCAATCATCTATCTGTCCTCTTTCTCTCCTATTGTCCTACGCCTCTGTTTGTCCGTTTGTGTGTGTGTGGGGGGGGTACGTGCGTACGTCTGTTATGTGTTGTGCGAGAGGATGTATGCAAGCGTGTGCATGTGTGTATATCCCATGAAGCACCGCATGTCTATATGTAGTGCCGTATCCGCGTGTGCCTCCCGCCATGGCACCGGTGCCCATGAAGTGGCACTCTCGGCTCGCATTTCACTCGATTCCAAACAGGCGCCGTCCCTTCAAGATGGCGCTGCTGTCGCCGCCGACGCCGCCGCCGCCTCCTCTGCCTCCCCAGCCTCTTCTTCTTCTTCTTCTTCTTCTTCTTCTTCTTCTTCTTTTCCCTTCTCCACCTTTCTTTTTCTACTTCTTCTAAACTACTTATATTCACCTCTCTGTTTTCATTACTTCATGAAAAAAAAAAATATAAAATAAAATAAAATTGTACCTCCTAAACATTATTAAAAAAAAAAAATCTCTCTCCTTCTATTCCTTTTCCGTCTTTTTTCTCGTTCATTGTCTCCTGCTGCTCAACCTTGTTAGCGAGGCCTTTTTTTCTTCTTCCACTACGTCAACCTTGTTAATGACATTTTTCCTTTGCTTTTCTCTTAAACTGTTTTTTTTTTCCTTCTTTAGATACAAAGCGGACACAAGGACACCCCAATATACATCTATGAAAAAAAAAAATCTGTGAAAAAAGACGGAATTCTCAGAGCAAGAAAAAGAAAATAAAAAAAGAGAGAGAGAGAAAAAAAAAATCTGGCTCACAGAAGCAACTGCTTGTATGGAGTCTACCCCCCCTTCCTCACCCCCACTCCCCACCCTCCCTGATATCACTGTAAGGACACCCTTTCCCAATCAAATCCTTTTACACCCTAATGCCCCCCCCCCTATGCCTCCTTCCTCCCCTCCTCTACTCCCTAATTTCCCTTCACCTAATCTCCCTACGCCTTCCCTTCTCTCCTTCCCTCCCTTCAACCTCATAATCCCCCCCCTTGTCTCCCTCTCTTCCACCCCCCTCCTGCACCCTAATCTCCCCCACTGCGCCCTCCCTTCTCTTCCTCCCTCCCTTCCCCCCTTAAACTTCATATCCCCCCCACTACCTTCTCTCCCTCCTCCCTTTCCCCTTCAACCTCATAATCTCTCCCCCCTGCGCCTTACCTTCTCTCTCTCCCTCTCTCCTCCTCCCCCCACTACCTCATAATCTCCCCCATCCCCTGCGCCTTACCTTCTCTCCCTCCCTCTCCCCCCCCCAATACCTCATACTCTCCCCTCGCTGCGTCATCATTCCTTACTTGGGGAGTATAAGACCCTCCAGAGATCCTTAGGGAGAGAAAGAAGGAGGGGGAGATGAGAGGCGCTTGAAATCGAGTCGTGGGGAGGAAAAGGGAGGATGAGGGTAAGCGGAGAACTGGAATAAAGGAGAAATAAAAAGGAGTAGGTCAGGGGAAAAGATGGAGAGAGGGAGGGAGGGAAGGAGAGAGAAATGGGGTCTCCATCACCAACAAGGAAGGAAACAAATATAAAACCAAAGACAAAGACAACGAAGATTCAGCCAGGGACCATCTCCTCCACCCACCCCCACCCCCACCCCCCAAAAAAGGTACCGTATGCGTATATGTAATCAATACCCCGTACCGCGCCTCCAACACAGGGTCTATTCGCCCCCTCAGCCCAGCGGCCCCAAACACATGAGAAAACAGCTAAGAACATCACATTAACAAGCAATCACATCAGTCTCACAAATGAAACATTAACCAACAACCACATAATACAAACCTCGCATCTAAATACGAAACCCATAAAAACAGTAATTACAAAAAAGATTACCAGAATAATAATAATGATGATAATAATAATAATAATAATAATAATAATAATAATAATAATAATAATAACAATAATAATAATAATAATAATAATAATAATAATAACAATAATAATTATGAAAATAATCATAACCATAATAATAATAAATAAAACATAAATAACCAAAAAAACAAAGAACAAACGCAACAAAAACAACAAAACAACGAAATCGCCTAAAAAGGGCATCACTCCACGCTAACAATTCATTCGTTTTCATTCGGGGCTTCGCTAACCAAGTCTGGCGGAGAGGGGGAAAGGAGAGGAGAGGGGGAAAAGAGAGGAGAGGAGAAAAGGGAGAAGAGGAGAGGAGAGGAGAGGAGAGGAGAGGAGAGGATGGGAGGGGATGGGAGAGGGGAGGAGGGAGGGCAGGAGGAGAGGAAAAGAGATAGGAGAAGAAGAGACCAGAGAGGTGAGGAAAGGAGAGGAGAGGAAATGAGATGAAATGAGATGAGATGAGATGAGAGGAGAGGAGAGAGTAGAGAAGAGAGAGTAGAGAGAGTGGGAGAGAGAGAGAGAGAGGAGAGGAGAGAGAGGAGAGGAGAGAGAGAGGAGAGGAGAGGAGAGGAGAGGAGAGGAGAGGAGAGGAGAGGAGAGGAGAGGAGAGGAGAGGAGAGGAGAGGAGAGTAGAGTAGAGTAGAGTAGAGAGGAAGAGAGAAGAAAAAATAAGAAAGAGAAGAGAAAATAAGAAATTGAAGAGAAGAGGAAATAAGAAAGAGAAGAGAAGAGAAGAGAAGAGAAGAGAAGAGAAGAAAGGAGAGTGAGAGGCCCATAAACTGCTTGGCCATCCATCTGCGGCTAATGTGATTACGTACGCCCTCTTATGTCGTACCTCTTTCTCTCTCTTCTCTTTCTCTTTTTAATCCTCCTCCTTTGTGCATTTTTTTCTTGTACTTTGTGTGTGCTTATTTCTCTCTTTTCGTCTCCTGTTTTTTTCGTAATTCTTATCTCTTATTTACCTTTCTATATCTCCTCCTACTGGTCCTTCCTTTCTACCTCTTCTTCTCTTCACCTTTCCTCTCCTCTCTTCTCACCCATTTTTTCTTCTCACCTTCTTTTTTCTCCCTTACTCTCTTATCCTCCCCTCCCCCTCTACAGTCTCTCACCCATCCACTAATACCAAACTCAGATACTCACCTTTCACTTCCCTCCCCTTTACTCTCTTCCCCTTTCCCATCCCTTCCTACCCCTCCTCTACCTCTACTCTACCTCTTCCCCTTTATTCAATTTCCTCCCATCTACCCTCCACCCATCCCTTTTTATTCCATTTCCCCTCCCCTACTCTCTACCCCTTCCTTACTTCCTACCCTTCCCTTAATCTCTACTCCTCCCTACCCTCTACCCCTCCTTTACTCTCTACCCTACCCTCTACTAACTACCCCTCCCTTACTGTCTACTTCTCCCTACCGTCTACCCTCTACCCCTCCCTACCGTCTCCCCTCTACCCCTCCCCTCGAAGAGTATTCAGAACGAGCAAATCCCCCTCCAGCGGCCAGTCATTGCACAGACACACAATACCTTCCCTCACACTACCCACTCATATTCGAGGCGGCGAGGGGAGGGCGGCGAGGGGAAAAGGGTGACGAAGGGAAGGGATCTGAGGGGAATAGAGGGTGATTTCGAGAGGGCAAGGGGACCGAGAGAGAGAGAGAAAGAGTGAGAGGAGGAGATAATAGATGATGAGATGGAAGCAGATAGAAATGAGGGGGAGGATGGGGAAGGCATAAGGGTGTGGCTACTGGAAAGATGATGATGGAACGTGTGAGGGGAAAATGAAGAAAACACAAGAAAACGGGCCGGTTAATGACTCTGGGTGGGAGAGCGAAGGAAGGAAGACAGTTACCGAGATTTACTAGAAAAAAATATCAGAAACAAAGAGAAAGAAAAACACGCCAGAATAATTGAATAAACACGGAATGACTCAAGACGAAATAATAATAGGAAATAAATATAAGATAACCACAGACCGACACCAGAAAATATTATTAAGTAAAGATTCCGAAGATAGTGGATGACAAGGGTGGACGCAAGGATAATGATAGCGATATTGATGGTGATAATGATAGTGAGGTTGATAGTGATTTTGATGGTGATAAAAGACAGAGAAGGTGATAGATATGTTGATAGCGATGGTGACATACAGTAGTGATGGTTAAAAAAATGAACCAGAGAGAGAGAGAGAGAGAGAGAGAGAGAGAGAGAGAGAGAGAGAGAGAGAGAGAGAGAGAGAGAGAGAGAGAGAGAGAGAGAGAGAGAGAGAGAGAGAAGCAGAGACAGAGAAAGAGCGAGAGAGAGAAAAAATAATACCACTTCCCAATAAACAGGATACAAAACGCAAACCCAACTAGAAAATAACGAGACAACACACTAACTAAATTTCACCCTTTCCACTTAATAGAAAACGAAGCGCCACTAACAACAGAAAACGAATGTCATAACTCTCTCTGTGCCGAGAGAAGTGAGAGAAAGAAAAAAAGAAAAAAAGAAAGAGAAAAAGAGCACGGGAGACTAAAATCATGAAAACTCTGCACGAGGCTGGAAGGGAGAGGGGAAAGGTGGAGAGAAGGGGAAGAGGGGAAAGGGGGGAAGGGGAAGGGGGGAGGGGAGGGGAGGGGGGGAGGGGGGGGAGGGACAGAGACGGGATAAGTGGGGGGATAAGAAGGGGAGAGGAGAAAGGGAAAGAGGAGAGGGAGGGAAGGGGAGATTTGGTAACACAGAGGGCAAGGAAGGTAAGGAAGGGGGTGGAAAAAGGCGGGAGGGAAGGGCAGGGAGGGAATGGAGTGAGAGGAAAGGGGAGGAAAGTGTAAGGGGTAAGGGGAAGGGAGGGGAAAGAGAGGACTTAAAGGTGCTTATGCAATGCAACTCTGGGAGATAACCAGAGCTCAACCGGAGGCTGCTAAAGCTCCTTAACTGCAGGGGATGATGATAAGGATCGGTGAGGTGTGACCAGGGAGAAACAGCGGTGGGTCTGTGCGCTCTCTCTCTCTCTCTCTCTCTCTCTCTCTCTCTCTCTCTCTCTCTCTCTCTCTCTCTCTCCCTTACCCTTACCCTTACCCTTACCCTTACCCTTACCCTTACCCTTACCCTTACCCTTACCCTCTCCCTCTCTCCCTTTCTGTGCGCGCTTCTAATATTGCAACGAAGGAACGACCGACCGTCACGCACATGAAGCGCAGATCCCGCAGGACTGACCGTAGCGGCGCGGCGGCACGGCGGGGCCTTCAGCTGCCCTTATATAACTGGAGAGGTCATTCACAGACCCCGAACAGCTGGGCGGTCTCTGAAGATGGTTCGGCGAAAACCCCTTCTCTTAGCCCCCTTTTCCTAGTCTTCTCCCTTGCTCCTTCTGGCCCTTTCCCCTGGCCCCTTTTTATAGAGCTCCTCCCACGTGCCCCTTCCTCTAGCTCCCTCCCCTAATCCCCTACCCCTATCTCTTTCCCCAGTTCCTTCCCCTACCTCCTTCTCCCAGACTGTCAGCATCGACAGCATTAGTCATCAAAACCCAGAAAAGCAATTCTATGTACTTGCGGATAATAGAAGAAGGAAAAAAAACGAAAAACAAAAAATAAAACAGTAAGACATGAGAAAAAAACGGAGTAAGGCAAACAGGAAACTCAAGAAGAAAATCAGGGAGGAAGTGACCAAATAAGGTAGAGAAGCGAGGAGTTTTCTTGGAGTGCGGGGGTGGGGGTGGGCAATGCAACACAGCAACACGGGCGGTGACGAAGGACCTTTCACATGCAAATGCGGCCTCGACAGTGGTATCCTCGGGCTTGCATTAACACGACCCCGTGATCCGATAGACGGCAATAGACAGAAAACAGACTTGTGTGATAGAATTTGTGATAGATGAGTGTGAGAGAGTGTGTGATAGGCGAGTGTGATACTCATCCCTTCCTTCCTTTCCGAGAATCGACATCACCAAAATGCAATAGCAAAAGTCAATTGCCTCTCCTTTGATCTTTCTTGTTCCCAATTGCCCCGTGTAGGTCTTTCCATTCTCTTCTCCCTCCTTTTATACAAAAGAGGGGGAAGGAAGAGAGAGAGGAAGGATGGGAGGGAGTAAAGAAGGGGGGAAGGGAGGGATCGAGGGTGACTTACCGAGTGTGTGGACAAGATAAGTGCTTATATAGACTTTGTGTATGGGTGGGTGGCTGGGTTGTGCGTGTGCGAGTGTGTGTGTGCGCGTCCATGTTAGATAGCGTGTGCGTGTATGAATGTGCGTGCGCGCGTGTACATAGAGTCAACTTACCTTCATTGTTTCTTGAGGGAAGCAGATGAAACCGCTCTCCGCTCTCCCAATTCCGGTCGCATTGAGCTTTCCTCGCGATCTCAGCTTTAGGAAAATGATCCGTGTGAACGTGTGTGAGTGTGTGTGTGTGTGTCTGCATGTGTGCGATTGTACGTGTATGCGTGTGGCCGCGGAGGATTAGGAGCTTTGTTATTTCTGTTGATTCATTGTTTCGCGGAGGAGGAACCAACGGCCGCTTTCACCTAAATTGACTTGCTCTTTCTCCCACGTTCGCAGCTGGGGAAGGCAGACACTCATCTCGACAGGGGAAAGGGAGCTCTCAGTACCTCCTGATACGCACTTCCAAAGGCACAACTCCCCTTAACTGTATCGTCCCCCTCCTCCTAAGTACATCGTTATTACCACTTTAAAAGGCACTCATCTCTTAAGTGTATCACCATCTATAGTACATTTCCCTTACCAACAACAAAAACATATGTCCGATTAAGTATACCAGCATCCTAGGTACACCGCCCTTACCACTTTACAAAGACAAACCTCTTAAGTGTAACACCATCTTTAGCACATCCCTCTTGCCCCTTTACGAAGGCAAACGTCCTTCTTTACGTGCATCGCCTTCCACTTGCAGAATCTCGACCCCTAATTCCGGGAGAAAACGTAGGCCATGTACACACCGCTACTTGTATTCCGCAGAACCTGTCCGGTATGTTCGGTAAACGCGGCATTATCTGGGCAGGTGTTTACCGAGGGAATATTATATCCATAATTGACGGGGCAGACTATCAAGCAAAGAGGTGGGGTGGGGAGGGGAGGGGAAGGCGTCGGGTGGGGGAGTGAGGTGGATGGGGTAGGGACGTGGAATGGGGTTGGGTGGAGTGAGGAGGGGGGAAGGGGAGGGAGAGGGGGGAAGGAGGAGGGAGAGGGGGGAAGGGGGAGGGAGAGGGGGAGAGGGACATGAGTTGGGTGGGGGGAGGGAAAGGGACGTGGGGTGGATAGGGGAGGGAAAAGAACATGGGGTGGGTGAGGAGAAGGGACATATGGTGGTGGGGGGGGGGAGGGAAAGAGGGTTGCAACAGACTCTCATTAATCTTTGGAGTTGACAGCATCAGGGGGTAGGAAGGAACTGGCATGTAGGAGGGAAGAGCAAAGAAAAGGACACGTTTGAACTTAAAAAGAGAGAGATAAAAAGACCAACCAAAGCGCAAACAAGCGAAATGGCGGTTCGGGAAACACAGATCAATATAGACTTCCTCCTAGAAGATCAACGGGAATATCATTACTTTCTGAAGATAGAAAAGGAATTGCATATTTTTTTTCACCCTTTGCCTTTAGACCAATAAAGAACAAGACTTCCACTGAGATACAGAATAACGAATACAGATTCTATGTAAAAATTACCTTAATCGACCAGTTCACGCTGTACCATCATTCTGTCACCACAGCACCAAACATAACCAGAAACCCTGGCCAAAAATACACCAAAATTTCCCCTCTTTGTAACCTATTTACCCGCAATACCCTTTTAAATTCAAATTCCGGCCAGCAAAACGAACTAAGGCCGACGTTAAAACTAAAACGACGAGGAAGAACAGCGCGCCATTTCAGGACTGTAACCTGGCTGCTGCAAAACAAACCTTCCCATGAAAGAGAGAGAAAAAAATCAAAACGGGGGACGGCCTCGTAATCCCTCGCATCCAGACGTCCAGACAGCATTATTCTCGGAAACCAGACAACTCCCTTTGCCAATGAGCAAAACTGGGAGGGAGACGGAAAGGGTTTGGTGGCGGGAGAGGGAAAGGGGTTGGGGTGTCGGCAGGGAGGGCGGGGAGGGGAGGGAACGAGGAAGGGTCGGAGGGAGACAGAGTGAGGGAGAGAGAAATGGAGATGGAGAGGGAAGGAGGGAGGGAAGGAGGGAGGGAGAGAGGGAGGGAGGGGGGAGGGAGGGAGGGGGGAGAGAGAATGAGAAAGTGAGAGAGAGAGATAAAGAAAGAGAGAGAAGGAAAAAGAAAGAGAAGGACAAAGAAATAAAGACAGAGACGAAGAGCGAGGCGGACGCACACCACCAGACAGATAAACCAGACGATAAAAATAAACAAATACAATTAAAATCAAAGAGCCAATAACAACCGCCCAGCCAAGCGGGTGCGGGCGGGCTCCTGCACCCACGCCAGCCAGGCATCAACTACAAGCGGGTGCACATGAGACGTAGGACAATCATTCTGAGTGCGGCCGACAATCAGCGAGGGGCCAGATTATAGAGCCATTGTTCATCCGTTGTAGAGCCAATGTAGGGCCGTTGTAGACCATTGTAGAGCCTTTGTTGAGCCGTTGTAGAGCCATTGTGGGGCCGTTGTAGAGCCATTGTAGGGCCGTTGTAGAGCCATTGTAGAGCCATTGTAGAACCGTTGCAGAACCATTGCAGAGCCGTTGTAGAGAACCCATCACTGCTCTTTCACGCGCGGTGCCACCTCGCCAGACACGAGCGCCGTCCTCCGTGAGTCCCCGTCCCAAACGCCGTCACGAAGGCACGTCATTTGTGAGGGATTCACGTTGAACGAAGTGTGTGTGTGTGTGTGTGCGTGTATGTGTCCGTGTGCGTGTATGTGTCCGTGTGCGTGTATGTGTGCGTGTGTGTGTGTGCGTGTGTCTGTGTGCGTGTGTGCGTGCGTGTGTGTGTGTGTGTGTGTGTGTGTGTGTGTGTGTGTGTGTGTGTGTGTGTGTGTGTGTGTGTGTGTGTGTGTGTGTGTGTGTGTGTGTGTGTGCGTGTGTGTGTGTATGCGCGTGTGTGCGTGCGTACGAGCATACACTCTCCTATCTTTGTTTTTCCATCTCCAAACGCTTCTTTCTTTATCTCTTCTCTTCCTCCCCCCCTCCCTCCCCCTCCCTTCTTCCTTCCACCCACCTACCCTCCTCTCCTCCTCCAGGCGATAAAATGTTGACTCAACTTGAAACAAACATCGGTTCTGACACGAAAGGTTGTGATATCAGTAATGTAATTTTTTCTAGTTCTGTTTCCTTTGAATTTGAATAACAACAACAGTAAGACGAAGCAGGAAAAACAACATTAACAAAAATAGGTAAATAGATAGCAAGAGGGAGGGGGTAGAAGGATATGGAGAGGAAGATGGGGAGAGTGAGAGAGAGAGAGAGAGAGAGAGAGAGAGAGAGAGAGAGAGAGAGAGAGAGAGAGAGAGAGAGAGAGAGAGAGAGAAACAGAGAGAGAGAGAGAGAGAGAGAAACAGAGAGAGAGAGAGAGAGAGACAAACAGAGAGAGAGAGAGAGAGAGAATGAGAGTAAAAGCCCCCATTAACCAAAAAATACAACTTCCTAAATTTAAAATTCATTAATCTGAATAAAGATCAAGAAAAATAATAGTCATACTATCTCGTTTCACAAAGACAGTTGAATGCCGTGCCTTTATACTCTTGCATAAAAATGAAAAAAAGTATAATGGTGTAATTATAACTTTTGTATGCGGAATTAACTGTATTATCTTTAATCTGATGTTGCGAGATCAATTATAATGTTCTTGTAATTACTGGAGGAGAAAGTGCATTTTGCTTTGTTTTCATAATTGCTCCGTTTCTTACTACGGTAACGTTCACTTCCTCTTGTTTTCTTTTTTTCCTTTTCTTTACCTAATCACCCATTCCTTCTGTTTTCTTCTACTGCTTATTGCTTCTTCACTTTTTTGTCCAAGTTCTTCTCTGACCTTCTCTTTATCTATTTTCCTTCTTCTTATCCCCCCCCCCTTCACTCCTTTTCCTTCTCCTTCATCCTCTTCTTTTTCTTTTTCTTTCTTTCCTTCCTTCTTTTCCTCCTCCTCCTCCTCCTCCTCCTCCTCCTCCTCCTCCTCCTCCTCCTCCTTCCTCCTTCCTCCTTCCTCCTTCCTCCTTCCTCCTTCCTCCTTCCTCCTTCCTCCTTCCTCCTTCCTCCTTCCTCCTTCCTCTTTCTCTTCCTCTTTCTTTCTCCTTCCTCTTTCTCTTTCTTTCTCTTTCTCTTTCTCTTCATCCCCATCCCCTTCTCCTTCCCCTTCTCCATCCGCTCTTTTTCTCCTCCTCCTCTCTATTCCTCCTCACCTTCCTTACTTCCGGGTGAGGAAGGTCAGCCTCGGCACCTCTCCCGACGGCCCGCTGCATATCGCGTGTCCAAAGTCAATAAATCCCCATCGGTGAATGTTGCTTTGCATAACCGAGCGCACTTCGCCACGTCTTAAAAGAAAAGAGGGCTCATAAAAAAAATCCGCCTTAACCGGACACTTTTCAATCGGATATTAATTAAAATCTACTTATCTCGTTACTGCCTCTAGTCCGATCTCAATACCGAGGTTCGCAGCATCAAGTGGAGTTCTTCAATGCCCTTCTGGACCCCTCACTCTTGCGCAACCCGTAATTAGCCACCGCGTGCTCTTACACAACCCGTATTCCACGCAAAGTTCCTTCTTTGTCTCTTCTCTCTCTCTCTCTCTCTCTCTCTTTTTGTCTCTTTTCTTTGTCTCTTCTCTCTTTCTATCCCTCTTTCTCTTTTTATCCCTCTCTCTCTCTTTATTGCTCTCTCTCTCTCTCTCTCTCTCTCTCTCTCTCTCTCTCTCTCTCTCTCTCTCAATCTCCTCTCTCTCAATCTCCTTCTCTCTCTCAATCTCCTTCTCTCTCTCAATCTCCTTCTCTCTTCCTCACTCTCCTTTCTTTTCCTCCTCCTTCCTCTCTACCCCTTCACTTCCCACTCCCCGTCTCCCTACCCCCTCCCGACGACAAGGTCATGATAAACGAAGCTTTTTAAATCCTCCAAAATAAACAACAGCTTCAGAAACTGTTAAACCTTTGTGTTCGTTGTTAAGAGCCGACGGTTGAAACACCAGACGAGACGGTCTAACGTATCAAGTTAAGTTCTAACACAAAAAGAAGGAAAAAAATAAAGATCTTGCACTAAGTGTATTACTTTTTTTCCCTTTAGTTTTTTTTTTAAGTTTAATCATAATATTGATAATGATAATAACTATAATACTAATAAGAGTAGGAGTAATCTGAACTCTCTACTGCACACGTGTTTCTAATTCCAATTATTGTTCTCTTGTTCCCAGTTATTAATATCAGTGAAGTTTATTACTTTTTTGCATGACAAGACTTAATTTCAATCAATTCTCTAATCTCACTTATTTAAGCAAACTCCCCCTCTTTAAACAACAACAACAACAACAACAAAAGAAAAGAAATCTCAGCTGTGTTATCCCACCACCACCTTTTACAGAACCCCCCCCTACTCCCCCCCTCCCTTCACCCCCCCCCCCATTCACTCTAACCTAACAACTCCCATCGCAACTATACCTCCAATTAACACCAAACTCACTCTCGGCGCAGCTCTCGACCGTCAACACTAAAACACATTCACGGACAGAATTCAGTATCACCATGACGCTACCACGGACTTAATTGCTTTTCTGCTTAATATGGCACGTGTGGGGCGTACGTACGTACCCGAAGTCAAGCCAAGCTGCTCGCTCGCTCACTGCCAAGGACACCCCGATGGAAGCCAGATCTCGCCTCTTCGTTGTCGAGCTGTTCTAATTGGGCGAGCGTCATTTTTACTGTCTCTTTATCTCTCCCTTTTATGTGTGATTTTTAATTATTTTTCTTATCACTCTTTCTTTCTTTCTCTCTCTTTCTCTCGTGGGCTTATATCATTCAAATGGTTGGATTAACTATTACTTTCTCTTTACTATATTGTTTTTCTTCTTTCTTTCTTACCTTCTCTTCTCTCTTCATTTCCCCGCCTTTGTTTCAGCCTCCGTTCCTATCACACACACAAATATATTCTGACACGCAGACACACAAACAGTTGCAATAAAACATTCCTGACACTATAACTTACGCTCAGCGTCAGTCCATCTGGAAAAATTCAAATTCAAATAAATAACGGTCAAGAATGAACCGTCACGCACGCTCCTCTCTTTCCATCTTTCCTTTCCTTTTCTTTTCCCCGTTCTCTTCTCCTTCGTTTCCCCCACCCCCACCCTTTCCTCTCTCCCTTCTCTTTGCAATCGCTCATTTCCTTTTCCTTTCCCCTACCTCTTTACTATTTATTGTCCCTCCCCCGCCCTGGCCTAAATCCATCCCTTCCCAATCCCTCCTCCCCATTTCCCCTTTTCCTCGTCGTTCCCCACCTCCCTCATTCCCTTTCCCCTTTCTCAACCATTCCCCGTTCTCTCCCAACCACCATTCTCACTTCCTTCTCTTTCTCTTTCCTCCCTCTTACCTTTTCCCTTCCCTTCTGTCCCTCTTCCCCCCTTCCCTTCCCTCCCCCATTAATTCCTTATTCCTTCCGCTCCCCCTCCCCCTTTCTCTTCTCCTTCCGCCCCTTCCTTCCCCTCCCCCTACCCGTCCCCAACCCCCTTCCTTCCCCTCCCCCTTCCTTCCCTTCCCCTTCTCCCCCCCTCCCCCTACTCTCTTCCTTCCCTTTCCCTCCCCCCTTCCCCTTCCCCGACACCATATCTCTCCGTCTGCACAATACAACTGCAGTCCGTGGGGAATCAATACCATCTTCGCCGTGGACCGAGAAGGCCTTGTATCTGCGTGCGTGCGTGCGTGTGAGTGTGCGTGTGTGTGCGTGCATGCGAGAGAGAGAGAGAGAGAGAGAGAGAGAGAGAGAGAGAGAGAGAGAGAGAGAGAGAGAGAGAGAGAGAGAGAGAGAGAGAGAGAGAGAGAGAGAAGAGAAAAGAGAAGAGAAAGAGAGAGAGAGAGCAATCCAGCACACGCACAGATACACTTGCTCAAGCTAAGCTTCCTCCCCATTCCACCCACCCTCTCTCTACCTTCCCTACCCTCCCCAGCCCCCGCTCTCCCCCATCCCAATCTCCCTATCTCCATATGTCCATGCATCCTTCCCTCTCTCCCTTCCTCCTTCTCCATTTCTCAAAAATCCATCTCATGATATGATGGCAGACAGATACCTCAAGTGATTCAGAACTTAAGGGGGTTAAGCACGCAGATCGTGACGAAGGCGATGACGAGGAAGAGGAAGGAGGAAGAAGAAGAAAAGGGGAAAAAGGAGGAGGAGGAGGAGGAGAAAGGAGGAAAGAGGAGGCGGAGAAAGGGGAAGGAGGGTGCAGGAGGAAAGAGGAGGCAGAGGAAGGGGGGAAGAGGGAGGAGTAGTAGGAAGTGGGGGAGGAGAAGGAGGGGGGAGAGCAGAAGTAGCAAAAGCAACGGCATCAGAGAGAGAGAGAGAAAGAGAAAGAGAAGAGAGAGAGAGAGAGAGAGAGAGAGAGAGAGAGAGAGAGAGAGAGATAAGAGAAGCATACATAGACACATACACACACACAGACACATAGAAACAAACGATTTACAAACTACAAAACCCCACACCCAAAACAAAATGTAAATAAAAAGAAAAACCAGATTTCCACACCCTCTCTCTCCCTCCCTCCCCCCCTCCTCCCTCCCCCATCGCTTAGCCTCACTTTATCCCCCGCCCCTCCCCGCTCCCCCCTCCTGCCTATGACGTCAATGAGGAGAATCGCTTAATATACGGACCTTTTGCTCATTCTTCATGCACCACGAACACGGAACGAGTCGGTCTGTCCTTGTGGTACACCGTCTCACTATCCTCTTCTCTTTCGTTCGTTGCTACGTTATCCTTCTCCGTTTCCTTTCTCCCTTTCTTTTATCTATTTGCCGTTAGCCCCTTTTTCCTCAATTTTTTTTTCCAACCCGGGTTTTTTATGTTGTGTTTTTATTTTAGTGTCTTTTTTATTTCTTCATTTCATATTTCCACTTTCAATTCTTTTCGTTCTGCTTCTTTCTTTATATCGTATGTTCCCTTATTTTCTTCGTTTACTCTTTCGTTATCTTCTTGATCTATCCGATTCTTATCTAATCACTTACATTTTGGTGATATTACATCTATATTAATCAGACGACCTAATTCACCTTAAACTCACTCTCTCCTTTGATTTACCAAACTACTTTCATATTCTTCTCCTATCGCATTCTCTTATCTTCATTCCTATTATCTCATTTTGCTATCCTATTCCGTTGAACTTCAATTAAATGTCTAATTTTGTTTACACGAATCCTATCAATTCTAAACCGACTTTTCCTTTGACCATCTCCAAGATTCACTATCCTTTAATAGATTCGAGTCCTTTTCCTATATAATTTTCCTATGTAAGTTTCCTATAAGTATAATAATTTTACTTATGCTATGCCCATTGCTATTTCCATTTTCAAGACTCATATTATTCGACTGATTCGGGTTTCCTATATCATATTCCTTCATCATTTTCCTATCGCATATTCCATCATCATTTTCCTATAGCATTTTCCCATAGTATAATTCTACTCATGCTACGCCCATTCTTCATCCACGAACCACCGATGCAGCCTGTGCGGTCATCAGGTATTAATTCCGGATAATATATAACCCCTCTGGAATTTCCTCTCTCTCTCTCTCTCTCTCTCTCTCTCTCTCTCTCTCTCTCTCTCTCTCTCTCCTTCTTCTTCTTCTTCTTCTTCTTCTTCTTCTTCTTCTTCTTCTTCTCCTTCTCCTTCTCCTTCTCCTTCTCCTTCTCCACCTCCACCTCCACCTCCACCTCCACCTCCACCTCCACCTCCACCTCCACCTCCACCTCCTCCTTCTTCTTCTTCTTCTTCTTCTTCTTCTTCTTCTTCTTCTTCTTCTTCTTCTTCTCTTTCTCCACCTCCTTCTCCTTCTCCACCTCCTTCTCCTTCTCCTTCTCCACCTCCTTCTCCTTCTCCACCTCCTTCTCCTTCTCCACCTCCTTCTCCTTCTCCTTCTCCTTCTCTACCTCCTTCTCCTTCTCCTTCTCCACCTCCTTCTCCTTCTCCTTTTCCACCTCCATCTTCATCTTCATCTCCTTCTCCTCTTTCTCCCTCTCTCTACCTTTCCTCCTCCTCCCTTCCTCTTTTTATCTTACCTTTCGGTTTGTCTATCCTCGCCAATCCTATCATTCCTCTACTCTCCTTCCTCTTCCCCCTCCCCTCAATCCTTCCCCAGTATTTTTTTTTCTTTCAGGCTTTCCCTTCCTCTCTCTCCTTCCTCAGGTTTCCCTCCTTTTCATTCGCTCCCTCCCCATTTCTGTTTCTGTTTCTGTTTCTCTACCTCCCTCCTTCCCTCCCTCCCTCCCTCCCTCCCTCCTTCCTCCTCCCTCCCCCTCCCCTTTCTCCCCTCCTTCCCCGTCCCTCCTTCCTTCTCCCTCCCCCTCTCCTCCTCTCCCTCCTCCTCCTCCTCCTTAACTCCCCCTTCCCCTATTTCTTCCACCACCTCTCCTCGTGCCCTCCCTCTATTCATTTCT
>NC_051394.1:43989294-43994294 GCF_015228065.2 Penaeus monodon
AAAAATAATAATAAATAAATCAATCAACCCAAAACGACCGATCAACAATCACGAAAACAAGCAACGGACATCGCTGACATCAGCAACGGTCCCTCCGTCGCCCACCTTCGACCTGACCTTGGGTGGATCACGTGACCTCGCGCACCTTCGTTAATGGGTTGACTTAAGGTCCCTCGCTATACTTGAAAGCAAAGCAGGAACGTGTTTTTGGGCCGCGTTCAGCAAGGAGGGCTTTGCAGCTAACTGGTATTACTACTACTATCATCGTTTTTTATTATTATATTATTATTATTATTATTATTATTATTATTATTAATAGTATCATCATTATCATCATTATTTTCATCATCATTATTTTCATGATTATGATCATTATCATTACTACTACTCTAACTATCATTGTTGTTGTTACCATCATTTTCTCTATGTATCAATCTATATTTGAGCTGGGTGAAGGGGGCTGCGTGTGTGCGTTTATCCTTGAGAGTGTGTGGGCCTACGTGTGTGTTAGAAAGTTTTTTTTTTGTGTTTGTTTGTCCTTGTTTGTGGAAAGCGTCGAGTGCACACGTAGGTCTGGGCGCACTGCGTAGGTGTGCGCATGTACATACGAGCACAGATGACCGTCCGTAAGGGCGTCTATGTACCTGGATATAAAGCCGATGTCTATAATTATCCCTTAACTGATTGGATTGACAGTCACAAACCAATCATGTCAAGTTAGTTCCACTTAGTCCTTCATAACGACCGGTCGGGGGTCCGTCTCCATCAACTAGGCCTATCGACCTACCCGCCCCTACGAACCACCGGTAGCGCCCTTGCTTTTATAATACCTCCCTGTCGTAGTCCGCCGAATTCGTGGGATGTGACAGTAAAATCTTCGTTAAATGACTACTACTGGACGAATATCTACGGAAATGAAAGTTAGAGTGTGAGAAACTGTACGAAGGATATGAATGCAAACACGTTGCTAAAATATCCAAAACGCTCACGTAATAGCGCTCGTAGAGAATAGCCTGTGAATTATATAAGCTTGATTCACAACTTAAAGAAGATCCAAACGTATGGACACGGCAGCGACCTGGCGTGGAGGCGGTTGAGAGAAGCGAGCATATTGCCTTCCCGCTGGCCCTGGCTTGCCTCGTCATCCACATCCCTTTAATAACAGATCGTCCTTCGGTTCGAGATTCCCCCAAATGCCTCAACACACATAAACCTTAAAACATATTTACGTGAATAATTATGCCATTAATAATAATAATAATAATAAAACAAGTATTACGATGCAGCACATCGCCTTTATTACGTCACCTTCCCCAAGTTGCCAAATCGGTCTCCGTGCCCTGGAATCCGGGGCGACGCCGATCATCCTCTGAGCCTGCACACGCGCGGGGGGGAGGGGGTCATGAGAGGGAAGCGAAGTCATGACCAGTAAGTGTAAATACCGAGGGCGAGGCTGGGGGAGGGCGGCGCAGCATGGGGCGGCAGGAAGCATCATGACGGCCGGTGCAAGCAAGGGCGTGAGATCAGGGCGGGCGAGCTGGACCGCTCTATATTGCAACACGCGCGTGCGCTTGTGTGTGTGTTAGAGAGAGAGCGTTTGTGTGTGTGTGCGTGTGACATTTATGAGAGCAGAACACAGGTGCAACATGTGGTGTGACGGCGAGAGTGAAGGTCTTCCCTCGAGGCTGGACGGCGCCTCAAGTCACGTTTTTCTCGCGTTTGCTTCTCTTCCCGATCGGTGTGTCACCGCCCTCGCGCCTGACAAGAGGAATCCCTCCAACACCTGCCATGTGCGAGGGGAATCCCCGCATGGCACGGCAGGGACACATCACCAATATTTACAAACACGCCCGTCGCCATTTGTATCTGGCACCGCGCCAGCTCTGCCACGCCCACCCGCCTTGTGCCGCCTCAGCCGACCTGTGCTCGCCCTCGGATCAAAACAAACCCGGCCCCGCCCGCAGCCCACTTTTCCTCTCTTCGGGCCTTTGACACGGGTACGCCGCCAAGGGCACGCGGCACGCAGGGCGGCTCTCCTTGGAAATTCGCTCCACGGAAGGAGAAAATATCGACACATGAGCGAGGGAGGAGAGGCAGGGGGGAGGGGGAGGGGGAGGGGCCGCAGTGCCGCATTGCGCGTAGACCTCGCACGCACGCACGTACTCACGCGGACTCGAACGTAATGAGAGAACACGACCTCGCATGCTTACTCAAACGCTCACGCGAACTCCTGCACGCGTGGACGCCGCATAAGAACAGCATTTCGATCCAATGCCCAGGCTGCATATTTTTCAGTCAGTCAATTAGTCAGTCTATCAGCTACTAGCTTGTCTGCCTGCCTGCCAAATTTCCAACCTTTCTACCTTTCTGCCTGCCTGTCAAACTGCCTAGCTTTCTGTCTGCATGTCTGTCAGTCCGTCAATCAGTCATTTAATAAATAAATCAACCAACCAACCAATCATTCTCCGACCTTCAATGCCCGACGCCGGAACTCAACCGCCCCCCCCCCATCCCCAACCCCCACCCCGTCTCTCGTGCGTATGCGTCTTAAGAAAATCTCAACTCGTGAGAAAGTAAAATCTCTCCTCTCTCATCGAGGAAATAAAAAATCCAAATTGAATCACACTGGCACTAACAGTCAACTCATGGCCTCAGTTCAGTATCACCCCCCCCCTTCGCCCTAACACACCTCCTCCCCCTCCCACTCTTCCAGAAACTGGCGAAGGAAAGAGAGGGTAAGATCCAGCAATACCTTGACATGAGAAACATTAAAAGAGAGAAAACAGAGAGAGAAAAAGAGAAGAAAAGAGAAGAGAGGAAAGAGAGAGACAAAATGGGAAAGAGAGGGAGGGAGAGGGAGGAAGAGGGAGAGGGAGAGGGAGAGGGAGAGGGAGAGGGAGAGGGAGAGGGAGAGGGAGAGAGAGAGAGAGAGAGAGAGAGAGAGAGAGAGAGAGAGAGAGAGAGAGAGAGAGAGAGAGAGAGAGAGAGAGAGAGAGAGAGAGAGAGACAAATCAAGGAAGCTTATACCTCTTTCTGCAAGCGTTAACTGACGCAGCGTCATTCACAACTGGATCATCTGTCACGAATATTAGACGATTGCCGTGGATGCTGCTGCAATTGCACAGAACGCTAATAAACATATTCTCCCTGTCCCTCTTCTTTTCTTTCTCTTCTCCTTCTCACTCACTCATTCTCCCATTCTTTCACCTTCTTTCTCTCTCTCTCTCTCTCTCTGTCAGTCTCACTCTCACTCTCTCTCTCTACACACAAAATATATATATATATATATATATATATATATATATATATAATATATATAATATATATATATATATATATATATATATATATATATATATATATATATATATATATATATATATATATATATATATATATAATATATATATATATAATATATATGCATACACCATATATCTTCATCTACCTTTATCCCTCTTCTCTCCTCTCTCTCTCCATCCATCCCCGTCTCTCCACCTTACCCCTCTCACTCTCTCCGTTTCCTCTCCTCTCCTTCCTCCCTCGCCCATTCTCTATTACGCAAAATACCCAACCGTGTTCTGGAACGATCCCAGGAATTCGCCAGCTTGATCAATACACACACGAAGATCCAACGAAAACGGGACGTGGATATGACTGGCAATGAATAACGACGAGTCCCCCCCCCCCTTCTTTTTTTGAGGGGGAGGGGTGTAGGGGAAGAGGGGGGGTAGGAAAAGAGAAAGAGTGGGAGCCAGAGAGAACCTGATGGGGGGGGGGGTGAAGTTAATTTGGAAAAATAAAAAAATAAAAATTGTTTGCTGAAGTAGCACTTTTTCCCCCCATACAAAAAAGAGGTGATTTAAAGAATGGGGAAAAAATCACAACCAAAGCAGTGGTTCTTTCCCCTCCTTTCCCCTCCCTCCCCCTCCCCCCTTCTCTCTCTTTCTCTTCTCCCTCATCCCTACGAACTGCACCAACAAACTGTAATATGCACCCCCATCCACTCCCAACCACCCCCAACCACCCGCTTACACCCCCTCCCCCCTCCCATCTCCCCCACACCCGAGTTTACAGCCCACCCGAGGCCTCAGCGCTGATGTATACGGTACAGTTGCGATAACCAGTTGAGATTTGAGACCTTTTACGATCGCGTTTGTTACCCCCTTAAACTTCCCATGCGGACCGTGGGAGTGGGGAGAGGGGGAGGATGCGGACCGGGGAGTGGGGAGAGGGGGGAGGATGCGGACCGGGGAGTGGGGAGAAGGGGACCGAAGAGTGGGGGGAGGGGGAAGGATGCGGACCGTGGGGGTTGGGAGAGGGGCGGACGCATCGACATAGGTCCAGTGGGAGAGGCAGAGACAGATAAAAGGCACGTAAGGGAAGGCGCCGCTAGTGTTTCAGCGAGAGAGGTCACGTAACCTTGACCTTTTCTGCCAGGCTTGAACATTTATTGAGCTTTTCAACTAACACGGAAGCCATGCCACTAACTACCACCAGTCATTCTCTTTCCCCCTTCCCGCCTCCCCCCTCGCCCCCCCCCCTCTCTTCATCCTACTCCCATACCTTTTCATTCAAACCCCACTCTGTTCCCAATCCACTCCATTCCACCCCCTTTCCCTCGCCTCCCCATCCCTTCCCCCTCCCTAACCCCACTCCCCTCCACTCCAATCTCCTCCTTCCCTAACCCCACTCCCCTCCCCCTCCCATTCTCTTACCCTTCCCTCCCCTCCCTAACCCCACTCCCCTCCCCCTCCCATTCTCTTTCCTTTCCCTTCCCCTCCCTATCCTCACTCCATTCTTACCTCCCCCTTCCTTTCCTTTTCCTTCTAACTCCCCTCCCCTTTCCTTCTAATTCCCCTCCCCTTTCCCCTTACCCCCCGTCCCCTCGCACCGCCCTCTCATTACCACAGCAATACCAACTCCCTCACAAAAAGGACAAGGTACACACGAATCTTTGCCAACTAATTTTCTCCTGTTGCTAACCACACAGCACGGCG
>NC_051394.1:44001794-44009294 GCF_015228065.2 Penaeus monodon
ATATGACTAAAAAAATACCTTTATTATTTCTCAATCCTAAACCTTTCGTATAAAATATATTTTATAGGACCACTATAACTGAAATGACCGGCTCTGTGACACTTCATATCACTCCACTTCTAAGGCTACATCACGAGAATCAAACAAGCTCCCCTGTATAATAAGCTCTAGTATAACAAAACCGTCTTTTTTCTATATATATATTATCCATATAGTCACAAATCTAATTATGCCTTTTATTACACTCTATGCGCCTTAACTCAGTTACTGTGTCCTACTTCATACACACTAATCCTCCTTTTATTACGTGTTCCTTCACTACACTCTCTTCTTTCATTCCTGTCAACGCACCCTATGGCCTTAGCTCTCGTAGGCCTCCGCACTTCACAATCCGTGCGATAATATTTTGTAGTATGTGCATGTCTACTGCTGCTTGAGGTGAATCTTATACTTGCGTGTTATTTTTGGTCTATCGAAAATCGATTTTTTAAATAATGTATTGTTGTTGTTGTTTTTCTATCATACATTGCATTTCGAATCCGCATATGAGAATAAGAGAAAAAAAAAATACTGATGATGATTTTTTAAAAATATTAATCCAACAATCATATTCTGTAAATGCAGTAACACACTCCCAACACCCCTTTCCTTCATTCCCTCTCTCAACACATATGCAAGGGGAAAAACTAACTTTCCCTCTTCCCTTACCCCGATTCTACCCTTTACCCCTTCCTCCTCATCAAATTTACCTTTCCTTTCCACCCTTACCCTTTGCCCCATTCAGAATTATCCCCTTTTCTCCCCCCTAAAATTAACCCCTATTACTCTAACCAAACATACCACCCCCTTTCCCTTTCCCCCCTTCGATGAGCTTCCTTATTCCGGCACATTCGAAGTACCGCTTTCGCATAAACACACACACATGCCTGTTATCGCCTGTTCTGCAGGCTGGATAGTGTGTAGGTTTTATCTTCGTATGGGGGTCTGTTCGTTGTTAGCTTTTATGGCTATTTTCTTACATCAATATGATACACAACATACATCACTATGTATTATGGCGGTGCTGTTGTTTGTATGGTTGTGATAGTTCTTTGTGTGTGTGTTTTTTTTGTGTATGGTGATGTGTGGGTGGTACAAATGAGTTGCGTATATGTATAGCTTATACGTGCTAATATATAGTGCTTATGTGATATATGCATATTGTATAATAATTATCATATATTGTAGTGTGTGTGTGTATTATATTATATTATGTATTATATTATGTGATATTTTATATGTATATTATTTTATATATTATTATATCATATATATATATAATATATATATTATATATTATATATATATATATATATATATAATATTATCAATATTATATATATATACTATAATATTTTTTATATATTTATATATTTTATATATATATATATATATATATATATATATATATATATATATATATATAAAACGTCCAGTAACAAATAATCTCCATATCTAAGCACACGGCAACAACAATACCTGGCACACAAAGGCAACCACCAAATAGGCGAAACCTCCATCAATGCATCAATCATAACGCAGCAGCCAAATGAAAGCGGTGCAGGACCAAGAAATGCCATCAGCTGACTATAATAAACAAGACAGGCTTACAGCTGGTTGGTGATACCTGGCACGTCCGCTGCTCTGCACACAGCACACGGATTAGTGCAAAATGAGAGAGAAAAAAAAAACAAGAAAGCGAGAGGGGTAGGAGGAAGGAGATGGAAGAAGGAGGAGGAGAAGAAATGGAGAAGAAAGAGAGAAGGAAAAGAGAAGGAGCAGGAGGTGGAGGGAGTGGAAGAGGAAGAAGAGGAGGAGGAGGAGGAGGAGGAGGAGGAGGAGGAGGAGGAGGAGGAGGAGGAGGAGGAGGAGGAGGAGGAGGAGGAGGAGGAGGAGGAGGGAGGAGGGGGAGGAGGAGGAGAAGAAGAAAAAGAAGAAGAAGAAGAAGAAGTAGAAGAAGAAAAAAAGAAGAGGAGGAGGAAGAAGAACAGGAGGAGAAGAAAGAAAGAAAAAATAAAACGGAACAGAAGGAAGATAACAATACAAACATAAAATTCATAATCTAAGGAGAAAAACGAGAAAATAAAGAAAATTTTAAGAAGAAAAGGAAAAAGAAATAAAAGAACAACAACATAAAACACGGACCACCGAGATGCAACAATCACGTCTCATACCCTGACACCTGGCAACAGTAACCGGTGCAGAAACAGTGGGTTGCAAGGCGTTCAATAATCGCAAAGTTCAAAGATGGAGACAAAAGATTTAAATTCCCAGAGCGGGAGTTTTTTTTTCTCTCTCTCTTTTCTGTTTTTCTTTTTTTTTTTTAATGACGTGTTCGTATGACGTCACGCGAAAACCTCAAACGACAGCGCCACCTACAATACTAGCCTTGAAAGAACATGCACTAACATCAAACATAAATGTCCGCCTTATTAAAAAAATAAATAATAATAACCATAAAAAATAACAATAACTAAATAAACAACACGAAACTAATAAATAAATAAATAAATAAACACACTAATCAAAAACAAACCCTAAAAAAATCACTTCTTCACACTTACCTTGATTCATAGGCCGGCCGCACTCCCCCTTTCCCCCTCCCCCCACCTTCCCCCCACCGGAAGGTCACACGGCACTCACCTGAGGGAAAACAAAGAGAAAACAACCTTGTTAGAACACACAATAACAGGGTCAGTTAAGAATGTGGAGTAAGACAACAAGAAAGAGAGAAAAAGGGCGGGGCGAATTTAGGAGACAGTTTTCGTAAGGAGGGACGTCTTTGGCGGACACGAATCGATCATTTAATTTCTTGTAAGTATTAAATGAGTGAAGAAAGGTGCGTGTGTGAAAAAAGACAAAGAAAGAAGGGGGAAGGGTAGTCATGACATTGTTAATATAAATGATCAGATTAGTAATTCGAGTTACAATTTACAATAACCCTTGTAACTTCTTACAAAAAACGAAGAGCGATATTTATTTCAACGAATGCACGCGCGCGCGCGCGCGTGCGCACACACACGCACACACACACACACACACACACACACACACACACACACACACACACACACACACACACACACACACACACACACGTACGCACGGACGCGCGCGCGCACGCACGCACACACAAAAAAGAACCCCCCACCCTTCACACACACGACTTTACGATTCTCATGTCCCCAATTAAAGTGATAAAAAAACAAGACAATCTCTTAAATGGCCAACTCTGAGGCCGTGTTACCGCGGAAAACAACGCAAGACAACAGAATACAACAGAATACATATTAAAAGACAAAAACAGACTCCACAGCTGTAATCACCGCGTCAATAATTACCATTATACTTTTCACAAGGACATTTATCTCCCAAGTTGAATACCAGACAAAGGGAAAACCAACAGATAATGTGGAAGAAGAGGGAGGAAGGGAAGGAGAAGAAAGTGGATATGATGATAGGGATAATGAGAGGAGTTAGAGGAATAGGAGAAATTACACGAGGCAGAGGAAGAAGAGATCGAATAAGAAGAATAAAAATAAGAAGAAAATAAAGGAGAGGAAGAAGATGAGGAAGAAAACGTAGAAATAAAAGAAGCACCAGGGAAAGAAAAGCAACGAAGAGAGAGAAAAAAAGGAAAGAATGAACACAAAAAAGAAACACGAGCAACCCACGAATCTCAGACCTCAAAGAAAGGAGGGAGACCGAAACAGAGAAAGAGAGGGAAGGGAGAAAGCGAAGGAACACAGGAGCGGAACAGGAAACCGCACACAAAAATTACACGACAATCAACATCACTGAGCTGCCACCAGATGCCCTTATGGTGTCGGCTCCAGAGCGCATCTCGAGGGAAGAATTATCTACAGAAACTTTGTCTTAATTGAATTTCTTTGGCGGGAAAATAATGCGACGTACCGGGGCCCGCGAAGCGAAAATGGCACTCTTCTATCATCATCTAATCTATCCTCTACTTTTTTTCTCTTCTCCTCCTGTTTCTTATATTCGCTCTTATTTTCTTCTTCTTCCGTATGTTCTCTCATCATCATCATCATCATTATCTTCTCCTGGTTCTCCACTTTCTTCAACTTCGATTCCATCCTATCCCCTTCCTCCATTCCCCCATCCTTTCCCCTCCCCCCATCCCCCATCCTCTCCCCTCCCTCCATCCCCCATCTTCTCCCCTTCCTCCATTCCCCCATCCTCTCCCCTCCCTCCATTCCCCCATCCTCTCCCCTTCCTCCAATCCCCTATTTCTAAAAAAAATCGACACCAATTTCGATAATGCAGCCATTCAACAGGTCCTTCCCCACATCGAGTTCCGAAACCTTCCACTTCCCCCTAAAATCTTCCTCCTCCTTGTCCTCCCCACCCTTCTTCCTTCGTTCAGTCATTCCGATCTTCCTTCCTACCTTCTCTCGCTTTCTCTCTCTTTTTCTTTCCTCCCTCCATCCTTTTCTCCCTCCTCCCTCCCTTCCTACCTTTAATTCCATTCCTTCCTTCCTTCCTCCCTCCCCTCCTCCTTCCCTCACTCCCTCCCTCCTCCCACATCCCCACGCTTCCTCCCTCTGTCTCTCTTTCCTCCCTCTTCTTCCTCTTTCCCACCATCGTAAAAGCGCATCTTCAAAATTCCCCCTTTATGCGTTCAAAACACGTTCAAACTGCTTCATCACCATCTTTAAACTCACCGGTGTTCTCGTGTATTACCCTCCCCCCCCCACCTCATTTCCCTCCCCCCTATCCCCTCACCCCCACCTCACCCTCACCCACAGGCCCCTACATATCCCCTCATGGCAACTCTCCCTTACCCCCATTCCCTCACCATTCTATTCCCCTCATTTCCATCACCCCTCACCCCCCCACTCCCCCATAACCCCATTCCCCCTCTACCCCGTGGGCATGGCAGGCGGGGACCGTTCGACGAGCGCCAGCTATAGGACGCTTCAGCGGAAATCAATGTTTGCTTGCGGCGGGGAGAGGGAGAGGGAGAGGAAGAGGAGAGAGAGAGAGAGAGAGAGGTAGAGAGAGAGGAGAGAGAGAGGAGAGAGAGAGAGAGAGAGAGAGAGAGAGAGGAGAGAGAGAGAGAGGAGAGAGAGAGAGAGAGGAGAGAGAGAGAGAGAGAGAGAGAGAGAGAGAGAGAGAGAGAGAGAGAGAGAGAGAGAGAGAGAGAGAGAAAGAGAGAGAGAGGAGAGACAGAATGGGAGGAAAAACTGTGAGGTGGAAAAGAGTAGAGAGGAGACGGCAGAGATTGGGGAAAGAGAGAGAAGGGGGGAATAGAAATGAGAGTAATGAGAGGAATTACGAAGAAATATAAAGTTAATCCAAAAAAAATTAGTACGAACAGGTGAGAGACGAAGACAAAAGTCGGCATTTGGCACATGTTCGGAGCACATAAAAAATATTCCTTCCCATCTTAGACAATAAGAAATAAGACAAAAAAAAAAAACTACAATAAACCAAAAAATAAATAAAATAAATAAAAACTAACACAAAAACAACCACAATAAAAAAACAACAAATAAATCCAACAATAAAATCAAACAAAAGAACAAACACATAAAAAAAACAAGTATACCCATAAAACTCAAAACGAAAATCACACACATCATCAAAACAAAAAACGCGCAAAGAAAACGGCGCCATCTCCGCAGGATTCAACGGCCAAGGCGGTTCATTTTCTCTCGCTCCGAAAACTTGGGGGGAAAATCTTGGTAACATTATTAAGACACCTAATTAACTAAAAACACTCGCCGTAGCACATCTGATTAAGCAACGTGCAACATGCAAGAGAGAGGGAGAGAAGAGGAAGAAAAGGGAAGGGAAGGGAGGAGGCATTGGTGATGATGGTGCTGGTGTTGGTGATGGTGATGAGGGTGATGATAATAATGATAATGAAGATGATGATTGAAATTGGTGACAATGACGGTGATGATAATGAATATAATGATGAAAATGAAATGATGGAACAGGAGAAGGAGAAGGGAGAGGAGGAGGAGAAGGAGGAGAGAAGTAGGATAAGAGGAGAAGTAGGAGAGGAGGAGGAGGAGGAGATAAGGGGGGGAGGGAGCCCCACAGAATGCCATCACGAAGCCACATCAGAACCCGCACGTGTGGACCCAAGAACCACGCGTTAAGTAAACATTTTGCTCGGTAAAAGGGGAAAAGAGTTTTCACTGCCCTTTCCTGTAGCGCCGACGCGATCTACTGCAGTCTGCTGCAAATTCTCCTGTATTCTAAAAAAAAATCTACTACAAAATCCAATGTAAAGAAAATTACAAAACCTGGCCTCTAATGCAAAAAAAATGAGCGAAATTTTATATATAAATAAATGTATGAATAAACAAATAAATCGTAATCCAAATATCCTTCCGATGCTAAACGACCATCCCTCGCCATCCACAGCCTCCAACGACGACGTAATCAAACAAACAAACGAACAAACAGACAAACAAACATGGAAAACGAACACCCCTTAACCCCAAGCCACCCAATAACAAACAAATATACAAATAAAAAAAATAGCATCACCTCGACATCCACATCCGGGCAATCGAAGCGAACTCCAGCATCTCCGACCACCCCCACCACCCCGCCCCCCTCCCCCCTCGTCCTAATCAGCGGGGCGTGACTTCATTCCACCTCAAATCATTCATCAATCACGGAAAATCCACTCCCGACGGCCGCGGTGACAACCATCGCGGCCGTGGGCGGAGGGAGGGGGGCGGTGGGAAGATGAGCGAGGGGGGGAGGGGGAGGGGAAAGTGAGCGAGGAAGGGAGGAGGGGGGGAGGTGAGCGAGGGGGGAGGGGGATGGAGGGAGAGAGGGAGGGGGAAGATGGTTCGAGGGGGACAGAGAGCAGCACTTGTACAATAGCTCGTCCTCGGGCCTGTATGATACAACCCTGACCTTCCCTTTCCTGCCGGGAGGGGGAAAGGGAGAGGGGGGAGGGGAAAAGGGGAGGGGGAGGGGAAGAGTGAGGGGGGGAGAGGGAAGAGGGGTTAGCAGGAACGTGCGCGAATCTTTATATTAAAGACGTGCGTTTCGGTGACCCAGGGTGTGGGCCTCTGACGTCACGTGATAGCTGCGCAGACAACGCAGTCGAGAGCGCAGCCATTCATTATGCTCCCCTCTCCTCTTTCTCCCCTTTCTCCTCCTTCATTCTAATTCCTTTCTCCTCCTCCCTCCAAATTCCCTTCCTCCTCCTCTCCTCCTCCTCCTTCTTCTCCTCCTCCTCCTCTTCCTCCTCCTCTCCATCATCTTCATTTTCCTCCTCCTCCTCTCCATCGTCTTCATTTTCCTCCTCCTCCTTTCCATCATCTTCAATTTTCTTCTCCTCCCCTCCATCACCTTCATTTTCCTTCTCCTCCTCTCCATCATCTTCATTTTCCTCCTCCTCCGCCGGAGGGGAAATCCGCACAGCCCCAGGCGACTCCAACCCCGCGTGACGGCCGTGTGAACATTCGG
>NC_051394.1:44024294-44029294 GCF_015228065.2 Penaeus monodon
TGTTTTCTTTATTCTTTATATATATGCATACATACACACATTTTAACAAACAAACAAACAAACAAACAGACGTGTGTGTGTGTGTGTGTTCTTTTGGTAATTGATCGCATATTGTTTTGTCTTCTCTCATCTTATCTTCATCTCCAATCTCTCCTCACTTACCGTTTTCCACCTCTGCGTCCCCTTCCCCTCCCGCTACCGTCTCTCTTCCTTTTCCTCCGTTTCCTTCTCTTTGTCTTCTTTCTCCCACTCTTCTCTTCCTGTATCTTCCACCTTTCTGCTCCTCATTCTTTCTTTTTCCCCATCTCCATCATCAATACCATCTCTATCTATACTTCCATCTCCGTCTCTCCAACTCCATACTCATCTCCCTCTATCTCCTCTCCCCCAATCTTGATCGCCATCACTATAACGATCGCCATTATCGCCACTTTCCTCCAGCACCGTCTCCTCCTCTCCCCTCAACTGAGGGAGACGGAAGACAGATTGACTGAGGGCGAGCGAGCGAGCGAGCGAGCGAGCGAGCGAGAGAGAGAGAGAGAGAGAGAGAGAGAGAGAGAAGAGAGAGAGAGGAGAGAGAGAGAGAGAGAAGAGAGAGGAAGAGAAGAGAGAAGAGGAGAGAAAGAAAGAGAGAGAGAAGAGGAGGAGAGAGAGAGAGAGAGAGGAGAGAGGAGAGAGAGAGAAAGAGAGAGAGAAGAGAGAGAGAGAGAGAGGCCAGGACGCGGCGACGGACGAGGAGAACGATGAGGACGACGCAAGAGAGGAGAGGTAGAGAGAGAGAGAAGAAGAGAGAAAAGAGAGAGAAAGAGAGAGATCACGCCAGTCTTGCCGCCGCCCGCATCTGGCTCGGCGTGAAAGCCCTCCTTGTGGTACCGATCTCGCCTAATGGAAGCTTTTAATCAGTCGCGAACATTAACAAACAAACTTTGGAAAAAAAAAAAAAAATGCATTCTCCGACGCAATCAAAGACGTGCAGATTACAGCTACCCCCTCCCTCCCTCCCCTCCCCCTCCAACACACACCGCGCATGAACAAACAAACACAAAGGTCATCAAGCAGAGCCAAAAAACAAATAAGCAGGGTTTCTTCCCACCGTCTACTTTTGCCGTCGGGTAATTAGCCCTTATTATCTATCTACCCCTTTAACCTCCATACCTATATTTCTCATCCTTTTTCATGGTTGGTCCTCCCCTTCCCCGATCCACTTTTTCCCCTTCATTTCCTCTCTTCTTCACACTTCTTTCCTTATTAATTTTCTTTTCCTTTCCAACTATTTTCCTTTATCCCTCCCAGTCAGTTTTCTATACACCTGCTTTTCTAATCTTTACCCTTCCCCTTCTCTCTTTTCCTCGTTTCTTCCCTTTCTCTCTTTGTCCTTAAATCTTCCCCTCCCCACTTCCTTCATTCCTTGCTAATATATTCATTTCTTTCCTTTCTCCTCTCATCCTTTTTTCCTTCCTTACCCTTTCCACTCTCATCTCACCCTTTCACCCCCTTTCCCCCTTCATTATCCCCCCTCTATCCATACCCCCTCCTTTACCCCGTTCATTCGCTTTCTCCCTTCTTTCCTCCCCCTCCTTCCCCACTTTTACCTCCTCTTCTCTTCTCCCCTTCTCCCCCTCTATTCTCTTCCCTCTTTCTCTCCCCCCTCCTCTCCTCTTACCCCTTCCCTCCTTTTCTCCCCCCTCCCCTCCGCTAACCTCTTCCCTCCTTCTCTCCCCCCCTATCCCTCTAACCCTTCCACTTCCTCCCCTCTATTCCCTTCCCTTCCCTCCTCCTCCTCCCTCCTCCCTCCCCACTTTCACCCTTTCCTGCACCCGCATATCACAGGCGGGCCACCCTCGCCCACCCATGCTCAAATGGCTGACAAAGACCTGGACCAGCGTTAAAAAAAATTGTCTCTGATATCACTTATAATCATTTTATCGCGAACATTGAGGATGTGACGTCCTATCATTATTATAGCAACAAAGGCCGTGATGTCAGTAATGATAACGCTGATTATGAATAACAATAGTAATCAGTGGGAATGTCGAGATTAGACCAATGATAATCGTCACGAAAAGCAATTAAAAAGCAAAATGACAGAACTAACGAACAAAAAAAAAGACAATACAAAGAATAACATTCTTGCAATCGAAAACGAAAACCCAGAACCATTATCAATAACGACATAAATTAAGAAACCAAACTGATAATCAGGGATAGAGTGAACGCTGGTGGTCCTTCTCCTCGGGGTTTCAAGTTTTCGAAAACTCACCTGGAGAGAAGATGGGTGGTCTTACGTTCTCAAAACTCACCTGAAAAGAAAAAGAGAGAACCTCATTAACGCCAAAGAACTTCAATAAATACACCAAAGAAAAAAAAAAGAAAAAAAAGAAAAGAAAAAGAAAGTTCACGTGACCCATTCCCAGCTAACAAACCAACATATAATAGCATATAATAGAGAAATTGATGTTTGGTTTGGTATATATATATAAACACAGACACAGACAGACACACACACACACACACACACACACACACACACACACACACACACACACACACACACGCACACACAGACACACACGCACACACAGACACACACACACACACACACACACACACACACACACACACACACACACACACACACACACACACACACACACACACACACACACACACAGAATGCAATTACCCAACAGATAAAGTTTTCATCGATACGCTGAAAGCATTCCCGAAAAAAATAAAATTCCAAGAGCTACGTAGCAACCTACTTTACACACAAAAATTACCTCCATTAAATTCTTAAAAAAATTAACGAAAAAGAAAAGAAAAACAGGGTACTTGGCTCGGAAGAGTGTGTAATTACCTGCGCCTACTTTTCATTTGATTCGTTGTTAGGAAAAATATATTAACGTAAGTGGGCAAGGGAGGAGGAACAGAGAGTACTGAAAAAAAGGGGGGAAGGAAAGAGAAAGAACGTAGGCAATAATAAAAAAGGGAAAGAAAGAAAGATAAAAAAGAGAAACAAAAAGAGAAAAAAAAGAAAAAGAAAGACAGGAGAAACAAAAAAAGCAAGAAAGACCGAACCAGATAAAGCATAAAAGAGGGAGAAAAAGAGAGGAAAAAAAGCAAGAGCGAGAGCACGCGCGCATTTCCCGAGAGCGTCATGCATGCCTGGCAGGGGACATGCATCAGAAGGGTGGTCATGAGGCCGGTGCCTGACCTTGACGAGCGGGCGAGCGGGGTAAAGACCAGCCATTATCAACATACTCCGGTTTTCCGCCGACAAAGCTTCGCCCGCTCCCTTGCTGCCGAGGGAGGGGAGGGGTTGATGATGATGCTGGCGATGATGGTGGTGGTGGTGGTAGTGATGATGATGGTGGTGGTGGTGGTGGTGGTGGTGGTAGTGATGATGGTGATGGTGGTGTTGGTGTTGGTGTTGGTGTTGGTGTTGTTGTTGGTGGTGATGATGATGATGATGATGGTAGTGGTGATGATAGTGGTGATGATGATGATGATGATTGATGATGATGATGATGATGATGATGATGATGATGATGATGATGATGGTGGTGGTGATGATGGCGGTGGTAGTGGTGGTGGTGATGATGGTGGTGATGATAATGAGGAGCATGGGGATAATGATGAGGAGAAGGAAGGAGAGGAGCAAGAGCAGGAGAGAAATGAGGCGGAGAGTGAGAAGAAGAAGAAAAACAACAAAAGCAACAACAAAAGGAAGAGAAAAGGGGAAATCATAACGCCTCACATCATCATCCACATCGTTATTACAAAAAAAAAAAAAAAAGAAAAGAAAAAAAAAAACACTACCAACAACAACAAAATAAAACCTTAATAACATATCTACACCTTACCACAACTCCCTCTTGCCGAGACCCAACAACACCCGACAATCGAATCCCGAGAAACGCCATCTATTGATACTTGAAACTGATACTTACGCGCTACTTATAAGTTACGTTGCACCCGCCTTAAGTGAACAAGCTATCTGTCACTGTCAAGGCCGTTCTTTGTCTCGAGAAGACTGCGCCGATAGACTGGCTTTGGATAGAGGGGTTTTTCGTATCTATCGGTAACAGTAAAGTGACTGTGATGACGATGATGTTGATGATGATAATGATGGTGATGGTGGTGGTGGTGGTGGTAGTGATGGTGGTGGTGGTAGTGATGGTGGTGGTGGTGGTGGTAGTGATGGTGGTGGTGGTGGTGGTAGTGATGGTGGTGGTGGTAGTGATGGTGGTGGTGGTAGTGATGGTGGTGGTGGTGGTAGTGATGGTGGTGGTGGTGGTAGTGATGGTGGTGGTGGTAGTAGTGGTGGTGGTGGTGATGATGGTGATGATAACGATAATGATGACAACAATAACAACAACAACAAAAACAACAATAATTATAAGACCATGAAGACAAAGAAACCTTACCAGCAATTAAAAGGATAACTTACAGTGAAGGCTCAAGAAGCAGAATGGGGGAGGGGGGGAGGAGGGGGGAGAGGAGGGGGGAGGGAGGGGGAGGAGGGAAGGAGGAGTCAAAAAATCAAGCATGCATGAAATAATAATGCTATTGTTCAAACACATTCCCAGTAATCATTACTTTTATAACTTTACTTAATCCTGTCTTTGCCATTGTTATTTTTCGTCTTTGCACACTTTACAGTAAAGAAAGAAAGAAAAAAAATGTAATAATAATAAATAATAATAATAATGATGATGATGATGATGACGATAAATAATAATAAATAATAAAAAATTAATAATAATAATAATAATAATAATAATAATAATAATAATAATAATAATAACAATAATAATAAATAACCATAATAATAATAACAATAAATAATAACAATAACACAATAAAAAAAACAAATATCAAAATAAAACGAATACGATAATAACCAATGTCATTTATCATTCCACTTAATTACGGTAATTGTCCAGGAAACTGTCGCGAACCTCGTCGACTGCGTCCCGTTCCGTTAAATCTAACTTCGT
>NC_051394.1:44034294-44039294 GCF_015228065.2 Penaeus monodon
TGGACAATACCAACAAAAACAACAACAACAACAACAAAAAGAGCAACAACGACACTCGACAAAGAACCTAATTATATCATCATCATCCTCCCCCCTTCCTTTCCCCCTCCCCTCCTCCCTTCTCCCCCCTTCTCTTTGCATGACACCGCTGAAAACATAAGAATATCTTCAAAATACCTTTCGTAGAGAAATATCTGAAGGAATGGTAGAAAGAAGAGAGGAAAGGTGAGAAAAGATAAAGGGGAATAAAGGGAAGGAGAGAGAAGGAAAGAAAATAGAAAGCGGAATAAGAAAGGAAGACAAATATACAAATTTGTTGAAGGCCAAAAAATAGGTAGACGAGAAGAGAAGACAAGAGAATGACGAAAAGAAAGAGGAAGACGCAGAGCAGGAGGAAGACGAAGAGCAGGAGGAGGAGGAGGAGGAGGAGGAGAAAGACGAGGAAGAGGAGGAAGAGGAGGAAGAAGGGGGAGAGGGGAAGGAACGTGAAAATTAATAACGACTATGCAATCAAAACTTGTTCCTCTGACCTCTGCCGACACGTGCAAGACGGAGACGGTGGGAGATGAGGAGGAGATGGGGGGGGGGGGGGGCAGAGGGAGAGAGCGAGGGAGGCTGAGGGAGAAGACTGGAGGAGGCTGACGAAGGTGCGGGTGGGGGTGTCGAAAGAGACGAATGGGAGAGGGGAGGATTTAGAAAAAAGGGGGTAGAAAGGGAGTAGGAGACAAATGAAGCTAAGGATTGAAAGAGCAGTGGAAACAAAAGAAGAGAGGGGAAAGGGGAGGGGGGAGAGGGGAGAGGGGGAGCTGCCGTAACATCTGAGAGAGAACAGTAACACGACCTGGGTGTCCGGTTTAATTACCTGGATATTTATAAACATGTTCCCCGAGCCCCCGGAGACAGTGCATCGCGTAAGGGACACAAAGCACGTGGAGGAGAAAGAGAAAGAGTGAAAGTGAGAGAGAAATAAGAGAGGAGAAAGAGAGAGACAAGGGAAGACGAAGAGAAGTGCGTTGAGATGTGAGGAGAGAAAAAAGAAAGAAAGAGAAAGAGAAGAGAAAGAAAGAGATAGAGATAGAGATAGAGCTAGAGATAGAGAGAGAGACAGAGAGAGAGAGAAAGAAAGCGAGAAGATAGAAGAGAGAGAAAAAGAGAAGACAGAGGAGTGAATATAGAAGAAAGAGAAAGAGAACGAAACCGACAAACAAACAAACAGCCAGACCAAGAGGGGAGAGGGGGAGATGAGAGCAGGGATGCCATTGCAGCTGCAGTCACGTGGCGCGGCGCAGCCTACCCCCGGCCGGAGGGCACGCAATCGCTGGACTGTCGCGCCGGCCTGTCGGGGTCATTCATCAATGCATTCGATCATGTCCTACGCCGTGTTCGTCTGTTCGTTTGTTATGTGTACCTCTTATTCTCTCGTGCTTATCTATGAGATTTAATTGCCTTGCCTTATTGCCCTGCCCTTGGTTTGCATCTTATCTTCCCGAGCTAAAATATTTATTAACAAGGCTTATTGAGTGACTCAGCTGCATAAACGCGCTTGCTTTTTATCCTGGCATCATAAATATGACCCCAACCTTGAAGTAAATACGTATTAAAATCCGGAGACATGAACATAATGCGGGACCAGCACGCACGCATGCTTCTATAAATGCAGACAAGACATACTACACGTTAAAAACACAGATACTCGTATGCATACATGCACGAACGAACGTATACACACACACACACACACACACACACACACACACACACACACACACACACACACACACACACACACACACACACACACACACACACACACGCACGCACGCACGCATCCAAAAACACAAACAAACACACACACAAGTTCACAGACCCAACCAGTATTGTAAGATTATACACTCCTATGTAACAGAATCGGTCCAAGCAACATGTGCGCTGGCGAAGACGGGAGACGCGAAATGTGGGTAGGCGCCCGTAGAGTTTCGACCATTGACTCAATGCGAGTCCTGGTCTTTCACACTAATTACCCAACGTGTATTATATAACGACTCATTACTGAACCCGCCATGCACTTTGCTACACATTTCCTGTCGCGCCGGAACTTCCTTGCTCATGTGTTCGTTTAGAGTGAAGTTGGAAGTTTAAGAACTTACATGACAATGTCGTAATCTTGTATAATTAAGCTAAACGCAGAAGGGAGGGAGGGAGGGAGGGAGGGAGGGAGGGAGGGAGGGGGGAGGGATGGAGGAAGAGAGGATAAGAAGAAAGAGAAAAAAAAGAGAGGAAAGGAGAGAGAAAGGGGAAAACAAAATAAAGGAGAAAGGGGAAAAAAAAAAACTTTTAGAAAATACAAACCTCTTTTCCATCTACCTCTCCTCGACCCATCGAAGAACTTCCCTTGCCAATACCTGACCCCCACCCCATTCTCCACCCCTCCATCACTCCCCCCCCCCCCCAAAGCTATCCCCCTTTAAGAAAATCATTATTTAGGCCTCCGCACACCAGCAGAAGTGTGGTTCTGGCTATTGTCTGCTTTTATGAAGCACGCAAAATAGAGAGTGAAATGGGAACTAAACGAATTTGGTTCATTTCTTTATCATTGGCGATGAAGACCAGAAGAAGAAAGAAGAAGAAGAAGAAGAAGAAGAAGAAGAAGAAGAAGAAGAAGAAGAAGAAGAAGGAGAAGGAGAAGGAGAAGAAGAAGAAGACGAATACGAAGGAGAAGAAGAAGAAGACGAATACGAAAACGACGAGGAGGAGGATGACGAAGAGGAGTGAGAGGGGGGGAGGAGGGGGAAGAGCCGAATAAAACAAAAACAAGAAAAATAAAGGACACTGGAGAAGGGGGAGAGGGCGATAGGAAGAGAGATGGGGAGGGGGAAGGGGGAGAGGGGCAAGTGACGGGCAAGAGAGGGGCAAGGAAAGGTAAAAGATATATGAGAATAAGATCCAGTTCTGAAGGTGTCCAGTTACGCTTCATTCGCATACAAAATAATCCGAGCCTCCTAAAGAAAAAAATAAATCAATAATAATAATAATAAAATAATAAAATTTATCATTATCATTATAACAATAACATTAACAAAAATATAATAACAATAATAACTATTATTATTATTATCATTATCATTATTATTACCGTTATCATTACTATTATTAGCATGATAATGATATTGATACTACTACTAATAATAATAATAATAACAACAAAAATAACAATAACAAAACATCAGCAATAATAATATATATTCTTTTCAACGTAGAAACTGGGTAAACGAATGACAAAAATCAAAATATAAATTATGACGAACATTTCTTTCTCTAATTTACATATCAAATGAAGTTTGCAATTGAAAAGGACGAAGACAAAAACGACGAAGAAAGAAAATTAACCTAACGAACCCATCCGAAACAAACACCCCAAACTACGCCCGCCCAAAGCAAATCGCGGCTGTGCCTGGAAAACCCACCTGCCAAGACAAACCCAATAATTAAATATATATTGAACACTGAACACATAACCCAAAAACGAACAATGATAAGCACATTCGCAAGCAAGCAAGGCACACCCGGATTCACACACACACATGCACACAAACACCCACGCACACAAATTAACACACACACAGAAACAGACAGACAGACAGACAGACAGACACAGACACAGACACAGACACAGACACAGACACACACACACACACACACACACACACACACACACACACACACACACACACACACACACACACACACACACACACACACACACAAAAAAAAAAAAAAAAAAAAAAAAAAAAAAATTTGGCAGCCTCCAAACTAACCCTTGTTTACAATCACAAGCGATAAACGTTTTACGACCCACATCGGAGGTGGGCGTGGGAGGGAGGGGAGGAGGTGGGATGGCGGCGAGGTTGAGAAAGAGAGGACAAAATGCATAAGAGATGAGAAGAGGGAGAGGTGGGAGGGAGAGAAGGAGAGGGAGAGAGACAGGAGGGAAGGAGGGAGGGAAGACTAAATCACATCGTAAGTAAAGCATCCAAATCCAGATCAAAATAATAATAATAATAATAATAATAATAATAATATTATTATTATTATTATTATAATAATAATAATAATAATAATAATAATAATAATAATAATAATAATAATAATAAAACAACAATAATAATAATAATAAACCTCAAAGACAATAACAGTATGAATTGAGAGAAAGAACGCAGCAAAACATTGATAACAAAAAGAAATAAAAACAAAACAGCCTCTTCATGTAAATAATCACAATAATAAACGTAACATAGCAATGAACTAAAATCTGTCGTATCTAGAAACAGAAAGAACATTATCAAACTTTTTTTTTCCTTCAATCTTTTGATTATGGTACAATTTTCGAAAACGTGGCACGATATTTGTTATCAGTCGTCGCTTATCACAGCTGTCATAATAATATATGTAGACACTATATTATCTTTTCTACGAAGTACAAGGATTCTATTTTCGTTGCATATGCCACTTGTCATCATCGCCATGGGTTATCGTTATCGTCATCGTCATCGTCACGATCAACATAAATCACATTCACAGCACAGCAATACTGCATCATTGCCATCATCATCACAAAAAAATACAATCATCCTAATTCTCATTATCATAACCATCACCACTCATCACAATAAACATTCACCACGCACGTATGTGTACTTGTAAGTAAGTGCGTGCATTGGATGTGCGTGTACGGTCGTGTCCTTGAAACTGTCCTTAATACGAGTCCATCAATCAGCGTTTGCCGTCTATGAGCACGATGAGAAACACCATTATAGGCAAACTCTCACACTGACTTCCAACATCCCCACACGCATGCACGCACGCGCGGGCACACACACACACACACACACACACACACACACACACACACACACACACACACACACACACACACACACACACACACACACACACACACACACACACGCGCGCGCGCGCGCGCGCGCGTGAGCTAACGGCAC
>NC_051394.1:44049294-44054294 GCF_015228065.2 Penaeus monodon
GGGAGGGAAGGGGGTAAGGAGAGAAGAAGGGAGGGGAGGGAGGGAGGGCGGGAGAAAGGAAAGAGGGAGGGAGGGAGGGAGAAAGGAGGGAGGGAGGGAGAAGGGGAGGGAAGGGGGGAAGGAGAGAAGAAGGGAGGGGAGGGAGGGAGGGCGGGAGAAAGGAAAGAGGGAGGGAGTGAGGGAGGTAAGGGAGGGGGGATAAGAAGAGATAGGTGGGCAGTCCAGACATCAAGGGGGGAGTGGGAGAGTGAGGGCGGGTAGGTGTGTGGGGGAGGGGAGGGGGGAATGCAAGACGAGAGTTGCCAGCTGTTTGGGTACGTACGCATATACGCACATACCTTTTGCCCTTCTCCTCACCCCTCTCCCCACCTCCCCTTGCCTTGACCACTGTAATTCTATATCATTATAGTGCTCTACTATTCCCATACCCCCTCTTAAAACATTACAAAAACATATCCAAACACCTTCCCCCCCTCCCATCTCCCCCCTTTAAAAAAAGCTACCCCTTCCCTAACAAACAAAATACCCCAATTCATCACACGATATCCCCCCCCCCTCCCGCCTCCTCCACCTCCCCAGGGCATGCAACAATGCCTGACTGGACAAGCTATGCACGATGCACGCAGTCTGGCCCGACCCCCCCCCCCCCCAAACCACACCGGAACGAGGGTTGTCTATCCCCCCACCCTCCACCCCCACTCTTACTCCCCCCAATCCCAGACGCGAGCGAAAAAAGGGTCGTTTACGCTCAATTTGCAACCTTTTGCAATTCAACTCACGTGTCACTTAAACCACTTGATAAGGGGAGTGGGTGAGGGAAAGGTTAAGGAAGGGGGAGGGGGGAGGGAAGGGGGGAGGAGAGGAGAGGAGAGGGGAGGGGAGGAGAGGAGGGAGGGATAGAGAGATTATTGGTAAGTAATGGTAAGGGAATAAAATAGAAATATGGGAATATGAAGAAAAACGAAGAAAGGAGAACAAGAACTAGTCATCAAGTATAACACAAACACACTACCAACACCACAAGCACCGCCACCGTCAACACCACCAACACACGCACACAAACCCACCATCCACACCACCATCACCTCCCCCACCACCACCTCCACCTCTTCTTCTTTTCCTCCCCCCTCCCCACACTCTAAAGGGTGGAACACACTCACCACCACCATCCACACCACCACCAACACAAGAGGAGACTCCAGCATCGCCACCACCTGTCTCGAGGGGGAGAGAGTCTGGCCCGCGTAGAGACTGTCTAGACTGTCCCACTCTCCACTCGGCTCATATGACTCGTCCTCAAACCGAACCCGCGACTGGTGGGCGAGACAGGGAGAGCGAGTGGAAAAGGAGGAGGTAATCGATTCGAGAGAAGGGGAAAAAATTGGAGAAAAGGTAGGAGAGAAGATCGACGAAAAAGAAAAAAAAACGAAAAAAAAAAGAAAAAGGAAACTCAAACAACAAAAAACAACGACCCAAAAACAAACAAACGGAAGGTACGAATTAAAAGAAAACAACAACAACAACAACAACAGCAGACAAAGAAACAAGCGACCTACTCGTATAGACAAAAGCTTGGCTCGCGGGCAGAACCATCATGGCCGCCAACCAACCACGCCAAGGCAACGGTTATTCAAACATGCGTCGGGCTGATAGCAAAGTTATAATTCACAATACACAAAATCGTCAGTTAATCGTAGGATAAACCGTCCACCGCCCGCAATTATCACTTTAAGTAACGTTCGCAGTAACGCGGTTAGGACACAGCCATTGCGTAAAGGGGAAGAACGAACGAACGATGATAAAAATGCGTGTGATGAATGCGCAAGATAATGAAGGAAGAACGCAAATTGGAGAGACGAGAAGAGTGAGAAAATGATGATAACTCACCAAGCACGAAAGAAGAGAACGCAGCATAGGACAAAAAAAAAACGCGGTAACGTCCGCCAAACAAAGAATTAAAGAAAACGGTGCAAAAGAAAACGCAAGGACGGAGAAAAAAAATAAAAAGAAAAGAAAGAATGAAAGAAAGAAAGAAAGAAAAAAAAAAGACAACAACCTTATCTAGAATACAAAGAGACTAAAATCCTACCAAATTGGACCACAAAGAGAGCAAAGGAATCCCAGCAGACGAGGCGACCAGGTCGTAGGGACGCAGCATGCACCAAGTCAAGCATGCAGACGTCCCCCCCCCCAGTACATCAAGGCTGGTAATGCATTCTTGAAACCTCGACCAGTTTGGGTACAGACGCACGCAGCACCCTGGGTACCTTCTCCTCTTCTTCTTCTTTTTCTTCTTCCTCCATCTCCTCTTCCTGCACCTGCACCTCCTTCTCCTCCTCTTCTTCCCCCACCTCCTCCTCCTCCTCCTTCTTCTTCTTCTTCTTCTTCTTCTTCTTCTTCTTCTTCTTCTTCTTCTTCTTCTTCTTCTTCTTCTTCTTCTGTCTCTCTTATTTTCTTCTAGTACTGCTCCTTTTCTCTCTCATTTCTTCCCCATTTTCCTTCCCCTTATCCACTTCCTCCCCCTCTTCCTTTCCGTTCTTCTTCCCTTTCCCCCTTTTCTCCCTTACCCCTCCCTCCCCCTCCCCACCTCCCTACCCTGTTCCGAGTCCACGCAAATGACCACGTGACCAAGGCTTATCTATCAATGAACTTGCAAGTGCGCATAACTCATGTAAACCCAACAGATCATACCATTCCACGGAGATAACATAAAAAAATCCGAAAATTAAAACTAAATACATTAAAAAACAAGTAAACAAAAGGAATAAACAAATAGATAAATAAAATGCACAAACAAAGACAGAAAAGTATAATTACCTACAAACATCCAAATAACCAAAAACCACGCATAACAAATCAAACAACAAACAAACAAACGTAGCCAAGACGATAAACAAAAAGAAAGAACAAAAGAAATAACAATAACAACAACAACACACACCGGCCGATAATGGGTGCTCTGGCCCACATACACCGCTCTGATTAATTTGGTAAGTGGGCTATAATACCCTTCTTTTAAATTTCTAATTGCTCTAAAATGCGTACGTGTTCCTGTGTCTGCATGCTTGCGAGCTTCGTACCACAGACATGTGTCCTTGTACTCGCTTTGCATAAACATCCCCTCCTCTGCCTCTCTTTCCTCCTCTTTCTTCTCTTCCATTCTAGTCTTTCACGCTTCTCTCCGTCTCTCCTGGTGTTTATATATATACATATATACATATATATATATATATATATATATATATATATATATATATATATATATATATATATATATATATATATATATATATGTATATATATAATATATTGTGTGTGTGTGTGTGTGTGTGTGTGTGTGGTGTGTGTGTGTGTGTGTGTGTGTGTGTGTGTGTGTGTGTGTGTGTGTGTGTGTGTGTGTGTGTGGGTGTGTGTGTGTGTGTGTGTGTGTGTGTGTCTGTGTGTGTGTGTGTGTACACACCTTCCATATTTATACATATATACATCAAACTGTAATTGAAAAAACAAAGGAGCCCTGAGTTAGTTCCTCCCACCGGTTAACCTTGTTCTCTAAGTGTAGGCGGAAATGAACCCTAAACTCACCTTCTCTTATCTCCCTCAACATCATTCCCAATTTACACCAAACTTAATTCCACTTTATAACACGGCTTCCGTGAACAACATATTCGAACAACAACAATATTCATTTCTTTCAGCGCACTCGAACACATTACACTGTGGGTTCACGTAGTAAGTATTGCCGCCGCATGTAAACAATGGCGCTGGCTAGGTGGGGTGGGTGGCTGTTGGGGAGATGAGGGAGGAGGGGAGGGGGAAGTAGTAGGAGGGGGGGCAAGGAGGGGAAGGGGAGGGAACAGGAGGAGAGACGAAGGAGGGGAGGGGGATGGAGCAGGAGGGGAAACGAAGGAGGGACATGAAGCAGGAGGGGAGGAGAGTAGATGGGGGAGGGGGGTTGATGCCCGTCTCATGGCCAGAGTAACGGCTTCCTTAGTTACATGCTTGATTTATCTTACTCCGAAAGATGAAAATAAGCGAGAAACAAGACACCCACTCTCTCCCTCTCTTCTTCCTTTTATGGTTTGCAAGATGAAAAAAAATATATAGATAAACGTGTTTGTAAACTCCCAAAGGAACTGAGGACGAGAATAGTTCGTATGTTGCAAATACCTTATCTAATATGCTTAACTCAATACCTGCTTCGTGTGCATGTAGTAAAATGCCTCTTTTAACATAAATTTAAACTACTTCATTTACTAAACCTTAAGAGACAAACCAAATAATAATAATAAATAATAATGAGACAGATAGATAGATATACAGTAAATAAATAAATAAAAAACTTCAGAGAAGAAAATATGAATAATAAATTATGGAACCGCCTCCTCGTCCAAGAAGAGAGTGATAGTGTGTTTTGACAGTCGCAAGCACTCTCTTCAGTCGCAAGCACTCTTCCTGGTCTACTGCTCTGGCCAGACACGGGTATAAGGTCAAAGCTTGTCAACAGAAACTATTTACGCTGGTTCCTGTGACTGAATAACGCCTTCCATTTAAATTATTCCGCCTCAAGTGGTTATTTTTGGCCACTTTATCACCGGAGTAGTCTATTTCATTTTCTTTTTAAACTATCTTAAGTAATCTTTCTCTATCTTTTTAAACATTTTAATGGGTGTTTCTTTCCTCGTCTAAAGCGTGGAGAGAAGCCTCTAGAACAGCACACAAAAGGCCCATCATTCATCCCAACGCCTCGCATCACAACACCGAGCCATAAGGCCGGATTTCCTACGCAAGGCCAAGGGGACGAAACACCCCTATCAAGCCTGCATAAGAAGTGTCCTATAAGCTTAACGACGGCACCAGCGCTTATATAATAATCACCGCAGCGGCGACAGCAGCAGCGACGCCTCGAAAGCAGGAGCAGCAGAAGCACTCGAGAGCAAGAAGGGCGCGCGTGGCCAGCTGACCTTGAATGCCTAGGATCGCGATTCAAAGGCAGAGAGCGG
>NC_051394.1:44061794-44066794 GCF_015228065.2 Penaeus monodon
TAAAATAAACACGAAGACCAAACATGGACGAAGGGCCATTCGCAAAAACACAAATAGCCGAAGGATGAACATGGAACCAAAATAATAATTATCTGACCGAACCCAATTAAATAAACTTTTCAACAACAACAAAAAAAAAAAAATATATATATATATAAAGAAAATTGTAATAAAATAAATAATACATATAAAAATGACTAACATCAAACACAGCATGATCAGATTAAATATACAACCAAAATATATTCATTAAATGTCTGAAAAAAAAAATAACAATAAATAAAAGATCAGCGTCTCTCCATCGTTGACCTCCCTCTTCCTCCCAAACCCAGGCCCCTCCCTCCCCCTCCCCTCCCCTCCCATTCCCTCCACCACCTTCTTGACCCAATCTACCCCCCCTATCCCAAACCCTCCCCGTCCTATCCCTCACCCTATCCTCTTATCCCTGCCCCTACCCTCCTATCCCCCCTCTCCCCCTCCTACCCCTCTCGCCAAATTCAGCGACGGGGTCATAAAAATATCCCCTCCCCCCTGACCCCACACCCAACACCCTTACCCCCCCAATCCCCATCCCCACCCCCAACGCCACCTCCCCCACTCCCCCTAATCCCTCTCCACCACAGGCCAACGCGGAAGGTAAACAAATCTTGCAGCCGAGACGAAACCTTGAATGATAGAAGAACGTCTCTCAGGGAGGTTAGTGGCTGGAACGTGTGTGTGTGTGTGTGTGTGTGTGTGTGTGTGTGTGTGTGTGTGTGTGTGTGTGTGTGTGTGTGTGTGTGTGTGTGTGTGTGTGTGTGTGTGTGAGAGAAAGTGAGTGAGTGTGAGTGTGTGCGTGCTTGTGCGCATGTATATCAGTGTATAATAATGTCCCTTTCCAACGTGAAAACCTGTTCCGTGGCCACTTTCGTTTTTCAAGGCCCAGCAATCTAGTTGTTCCAGCAGACGGTAAAATCAAAAGAACAACAACACCAAGAAGGAAAAAAAAAGGCCTGAGGCCATCGAGTTCGACTACCAAAAGGACCGTCTCTGCAGCCCCCCCCCCCCACTCCCTCTCCACCGCCCCCTCCTCCCCCGGACTGCTACGGCGTCTTCTGGCAGGTTTCGGGTCAGCTGACGGAGGGAACGAGAGCGAGCGAGTCCTTCCCTGCTATTCCAGCTGGCCTCGTCCGCTCCCCTTCTGCAGGAGAGTTGCGGGAGTCCTTCGGGATCTACGAGGACTCGAGAGGTAACAAGGCGTGGACCCCCCCCCCCAACACACACACACAGACTCACTTTCACTACCAGACCAGAACGAGGAAGACTTGGCGCCAGGTTGACACACACGTGTCGTCAAAAGAGAGAGAGAGAGAGAGAGAGAGAGAGAGAGAGAGAGAGAGAGAGAGAGAGAGAGAGAGAGAGAGAGAGAGAGAGAGAGAGAGAGAGAGAGAGAGAGAGAGAGAGAGAGAGAGAGAGAGAGAAGAGAGAGAAGAGAGAGAGAGAGAAAGAGAGATAGAGAGAGAGAGAAGAATGAGAGAGAGAGAAAAAAGTGTACAGCTAACCCCCCGGCCAGAATTATTCATACACAAAGGCGAACAAACACAATGCAACAAACGCAACAACCTCTCCATATCTCTTTTTTGCGGGATTCTATAAGTCCAAGCATTTTACCGCAAGGAAAATACCTTTAGACTCTCAAGAAATCCTCATGTCTTTTAAGACGAAACATAATATATATATATATATATATATATATATATATAATATATATAATAAATAAAAAAAATGATAGTCATTACCAAAAACAAACGAGGAGAGAGAAAATGGAAATGAGGGAGGAAGGGAGGGAGGGAGGGGGGGGGGGGTGAGACGTGCAAGATATGCAACAGACATTAACGCACTGTGGCTTGCCTTCACAATATAATATGATAATGGTAAATACGAGGACAAGAATAGTAGCGTTACAAAAAAATAATAATAATAACAAAAATATAAAAATCAAAAATCAAAATAAATAAATACATAAGTACATAAATAAATAAATAAAATAAATAAACAGTACAAGAAAAAAAAGTATCGATAATTAATAGCGACACGAACGCCAACAAAAATAATAATAGTAATAATATTATCATAATCATTACCATCACCATCATCACTATCATCATCACCGTCGCCACCATCATCACTATCATCATTGCAATTACCATCATCTTCATTACCTTCAACATCATCTCCATCTCCATCATCATCATCATCATCATCATCATCATCATCATCATCATCTTCCTCCGCCCACGCGCACTCCACGCGCCTGAGGACATACATAAAACGACTTAAGGCCCATGCGACGTGGTGTTGACGGCCTCCAACGCACTGACCTACATGGCCTCTCCCCCTAATCCCCATCTTCCTCTCCCTCCCTCCCTCCTCCCTCTCTTCCCCTTCCCTTCCTCTGTCCTACTCCTCTATCTTCTCTCTCTTCCTCACTACCTACCCCCTCCCTCCCTCCCTCTTCTCTTCCCCCCTCCCTTCCTCTGTCCTAACCCTTTCTCTCCCTCCCTCTCTTACTCCCTCCTCCTCCTTCCCTCCCTCACCCTCCCTCCTTCTCCCTCTCTCACCTCCCTACCGTGGCGCCGTCACTCACTCTCCCTCCTCACCCCCAAGACCATTTCCCTTTTGCCCTCCCCTTCTCCCTTAACCCTAGTCCTGGGGCACCCTTTCATTTATCGGGTATTTTGTCCCTTGTCTTTAACTATTATTTTTCTTGTTTATTTATCACTATTTATGTGCTGATGCGATTTGTTAACTATTTTGTTTTACTCCTTACTCATTCCAACCGACATTCATTACTCAACGCGATATTCATTCTTCCTGTAACCCCTTAATCCTTTAATCATATCCCCTTTCTTATGAATTCCTTCTCCTTACCAAATCATCCATCCATCCTATCATCTCTTACTCATCTATCTCCTCATTCACTCCCTCTTACTCGACCATTCTCACATTCTTTCCTCTTACTCAGCCTTCTTCCTCATTCCCTCTTATTCATCCATTCTCTCATTCATTCCCTCTTGCTCGACCATTCGTTCATCTTTCCCTCTTACTCATCCTTCTTCCTTACTCATTACTCATCCACCTCCTCATTTCTTCCTTCCTATTCCTCCATTTTCTCCTTCACACCTTCCTACCCATCCTCCCTCCTTACCCACTTACTCATCCATCCCCTCCTTTCCTAATGACCTAAAGACATCTCTGCTTTAGCCTTATATAATATTTACGCCTCTCCCTACACACCTTGCCAATAGGCTTCTGCGTTAGGCCTATGCGATTCCCTAGTTATTTTTCCCCACTGTCTGTTTTTCGAGATGATAAATGTCACATTGCGCTTTCGGTTAGGCACATTGGTAATATAATAATGATAACAGTAGTCGATATCACTTAATATTATATCTTTATAGGCCTACAACCAAAACAACCAACAATAACAACCTTGTACAAAAACTAACACCCAATTACTTTTTTTACCCATTTTTTTATATTTCGTCCGAAAAAAAAACATAAAAGGCCACAACAACCAACAGGGCTAACCCTCTTACAGCTTGTCAATACAGCGACGTAATATCACATCCACATCAATCACATTTTACCTTTGGCTCCTCTTATCCAACCCACTCTAACCCTAATGCCCTACCCTAACCCCTTTACCCTCATTAACCTCCTTACGACTCGTTATCCCACGTCTTCAACACGTTCTCACCTACCACCTCTTTACTACGGTGTCTTCAACTTCCACCCCGCGTACCTACTTTCTTTAAAAGGTGCTTCCAACCACCTAAATACCCCCCCCCCTTCTCCCCTTATCTCTCACCCCTAGCCCCCTCTAACCCCTCTTAGATGGACTCCAACACTTTAACCCCCTCCCACTCCGCCCCCTCAAGAAATACATACTTCCCTACCCGTCTAGGAGGTGTCTCTACTCTGCTACCACACCTCGCCCCCCCCCTAATCACCCTCACCCCCCCTCCCTTCACCCCGCCTCCTGTGAGGTGTCTCCGCCTCCTAATTGCTGCCGCCTTCACAAAGCCTACCGGTTTACCCCAGTTCAGTGTGCCTAAGGGGTGCCTGTGCTTGCGTTTCTGATAAGCCTATTCACGGAGGTAGGTTGAAAAGGGAAAGGGGAAAGGAAGGGGAGAAGGGAATGGGAAAGGGAAAGGGAAAGTGGGGGAGGAAAGGCGAGAGGGAGGGACGGAGGGAGGGAGTGGGAGGAAAAAAATAGTGGGGCACAAAAGTAGGGAGCGTGTAGGAAAAAGAAAAATATATGGAAGAAATGGCGAAGAAAAAGAACAAATTATTTCGAAGGAAAAAGCTAAAATGAGACATGGCTGAGAACTAATATCGAAGAAAAATACATAGAAAACGAATATCTTCTCCGTCAAACCTCTCCTCTCCCTTCATTTCCATTTTCTCCTTATCCCTCCTTACTTTTCCTACTCCTTTCTCCTCCCATCATCCTCACTGTCCCCTCTGCCCCCCCCCTTTTCACTCCTTCTACCTCACTCTTCTACTCCCCTTCCACTCCACTCCTCGCTTCCACTCCGCTCCGCTCCTCCCTCACCCTCTTCTTATTTTTCTCTCCCCCACTTCCTTCTCCCCTCTCTTCAACCACCAGCACCCCTTCCTTCACCTTACCCCTTCCCCTCCCCTCCCCTCCCTTAGCTTCAAATCCCTTCCCCTCCCTTTCCATCCCTCCCCTCCCCTCCCCTCCCTTCTGACCTTGATCCGAAGCCCCCCCCCCGCAAGAGAAACAAGGGGAGTCCATCATCGACATCGTCTTCCTCCTCCTCACGTCGAGGCAATAAAACGAAACGAGGCAAGCAACGCAAGAAGGGGACATGTTGAAGGGGAAAGAGTAAAGAAGGAGAGGGCTGAGGAGAGTGAGGGAAAGGAGGGAGAGGGGTGAGGAGAGTGAGGGAAAGGAGGGAGAGGGCTGAGGAGAGTGAGGGAAAGGAGGGAGAGGG
>NC_051394.1:44069294-44079294 GCF_015228065.2 Penaeus monodon
AGACCGAAGGCAGATGTTTCCTCCACACCGTCTGACCAGACGGTAGGGCAGCTGAAGGCGCAGTTGCACCAGACATTTCAGAAACAAGAGTCCTCTTATTAGTGTCGAAAGAACGGGGTGAAACAGAGAAAGGGAAAGAGGGAGGGATGGATATGGAGAGAGAGAAAGAGAGAAAGAGAGAAAGAGAGAGAGAGAGAGAGAGAGAGAGAGAGAGAGAGAGAGAGAGAGAGAGAGAGGAGAGAGAGGAGAGAGAGGAGAGAGAGGAGAGAGAGGAGAGAGAGGAGAGAGAGGAGAGAGAGGAGAGAGAGGAGACAGAGAGAGAGATACAGAGATATTAACAGCCAAGGTAACAAGATCATTAGCGACGACCGTACCTGAACAGCGCTGGAATACAAACACAGCCAAACGACGCAACCTGAATTATCCCGAACCTCGACTCCTTCAATTAATCCTTACCAGGTGGAAGACGGAAGTCAGAGGGAAAGGGGAAAGGGGAGAAGGGAGAAGGAAGAAGGGGAGAAGAAAGAAGGGAGAGAGGTGAGACGAGAAAGGATAGGAGACACGGGAACAGAGAGGGGGACGAAGGGTAGGAGGGAGAAGCGAGATTGTAGAAGGGACAGGGAAGCAAAGAGAGAAGAAAGAAAGGAGAAGAGAGAGGGAAGAGGGGAAAAAGAGAGAAGGGAGAAGGCTAGTGTAGTCGTGCGTAAAATATTAATGTACCATCCGGGAATCCCGATCGAAGAGGAACCTTAAAACAAACAAAGAATCAGCTTAGATATCGAAATCGATCAATATCAAGGTGGACAACATCACGCACGTCAATCATCAACATAACACACCAACATAAAATACCCCCATCATCACTTTCATTAATCAGTGGACGAAGAGGAAAACAATAACGTAATAAAATCGAAAGGTACAATAATACGAACAAAGACCGCAGACAGCATGGAGTGAGTCAGGGGTCGAGGACAGAATGAGACAAATGTAAACAGATATTAAGTGGGTAGTAGTTAAGAGTGAGAAAATGAGAGTAACTGAGAGAGGGAGAGAAAGAAAGAGAAAGAGAGAAGGAAAGAGAAAGGGAGAGAGAAAGCGAAAGAAAGACAAAGTGAGAGAAAGGTAGGAAGTGAGAGAAAGAACGATAGAAACATAGAGATAGATAGATAGATAGATAGATAGATAGATAGATAGATAGATAGACAGAAAAAAAAACTGATAAACAGGAAAAAGGAAAAGACAGAACAAAGGGATGCGAAGGAAGAAAGAGAGAGAAGAGAGTTACCAGCCACAGCCATAACCAGTTCTGCTGGCGTTCCCAAGGTTCGCCACATGGCCTGCCAGCTGTCATGAGGACAACACACAGCTGATCGGATACATAATAAGAATGAGGAGGGGGCGGATGGGGGAGGGGATAGAGGAAGAGGAGGAGGAGGAGGTGGAGGAAGAAGAGGAAGAACAACCAGTGCTAAAAATATGCAGTTTTGTCGAGATATGATCATTCAACTCTGATGCACATACTCGTAATAAACACAGCAATTTGACTCGGCCTAAACCAGATGCGAAGTAGGGCGCTGAGGCTTGTGAAGGTGTGTCCGGTGAAAACGGTGAATAAAATGCTACTTGTCGTTTACTAACGGGGAGAATAATAACCTTTTGATTCAATTAAAGTGGGCTGGCTGGAGGAGGGGGGGAGGAGGGGGATGGGAGGAAGAGGAGGAGTTAGAGAGATGGGGAGGGGAGGGAATAAATTACAGGAGGGAGGTGGCGAGGAAAGGGAAAGGTGAACGGAGAAGTGGGGGGGGGGGGCAAAAGGAAAAAAAAACATAGACAGAAAAGGGGTAACAATAAAAACAATAAAAACAAAGAAAAAGAATGAGAAGAATAACCAGACGAAGAAGATGAAGAAGAAGAACAAACAAAAGGAGGAGGAGGAGGAGGAGGAGGAAGGGGGGGGAGCAGGAAGGATATTTTCAAGGTCCTCCAGCATGAAGCAAGGGACAGGCCAAGCAGGTAAGAGAAGCCAACGCCCTGGGAATATCAAAATTCTGAATATATAATTACCCACTTCCCCTCGACCTCCCCACCCCCTCCTTCTCTAACTCCCCCTCCCTCTCCTCCCTCCTCCCTCTTCCCTTCTTCCCACTTTCCTTCTTCCCTCCCCCCCTCTCTCCTCCCTCTCCCTACCCCTCCTTTCCCCCTCTCACTCCCCCTCCCTCTCCTCTCTCCTCCCTCTTCCTTTCTCCCACTTTCGCTTCTTCGTCCCTCCTCTCCTCTCCCTCGTTATCCACTCTCCAATTTTCTCACTTTCTCACTCTCCCTTCCTGCTCCTTCTCATCCCCTATTCTTCCACTGCTTCCCTCTCCTCTCCACCTCCTACCTTCCTCCCTTTTTCCCTCCTTCACCTTTCCCTCCCCCACCTTTTTCTCCACCTCCACCTTCCTCCCTCCCCCACCTTTATCTCCACCTCCGCCTTCCTCATCCCCCATCCGCATATCTTTCCCAGAGAGCGACGAGCAAGCACAAAGACACAAGCAAACTGGGGGGGGGGGGGAGGCAAAGGGAAGGGGAGGGTAGGGGGGGTTATTAGCGAGGTAATAACGGGTGGATTATGCAGAATTTTACGACTACTATTGCGGTGGGAGGGGGGGGGGTGATTAAGTAAATGCTGATAGGGTGGGGGTGGAGATAGAAGGGGGAGGGGGAGGGGAGTGCCCCTTGGAGGGGAGGAGGAGGAGAGGGATACAGAGGTGGCAGGGGGGGGGGGGCACATCCCGTCCCGAAAAACAAACTGTAGAAAGTGACAAATATAAATGAATACGAAAGCTAAAACAGAAATAACAACTAAAAATAAAATATACGGATTGCGTTACACAGTAATATAAGAAAAAGGGAGAAGAAAAAGAAAAAAAATCCTACACGAACAATAAATTTGTACAAATAACGAAAGACGAGAAAAGGAAAAAAAAGATACCATAAATGAGAAAATAAAAAAAAAACTAAATTTCCATACAACATCAAGGACATTACCATAGAAAGGACAACAAGGAAACTGAAATGAAATTAAGTACAAGGACCATAATCCCATAATCCCCCCTCCCCCCCGCTTCCCCCTTTCCCCATCTGCGGATTCACTAAAGCTCGGCAATCCACACATTAAGGGAGGAGGAGGAGGAGGAGGGAGGAGGAGGAGGAGGAGGAGGAGGAGGAGGAGGAGGAAGGAGGAAGAGGAGGAGGAGGAGGAGAGAGAGGGAGGAGGAGGAGGAGGAGGGAGGAAGAGGAGGAGGAGGAGGAGGAGGAGGGAGAGGGGGAGGAGGAGGGAAGAGGAGGAGGAGGAGGAGGAGGAGGGAGAGGAGGAGGAGGAGGAGGAGGAGGAGGGAGGAAGAGGAGGTGGGAGGAAGGAGGAGGAGGAGGAGAGGAGGAGGAGGAGGAGGAGGAGGAGGAGGAGGAGGAGGAGGGAGGAGGAGGAGGAGGATAGGGGATGAGGAAGGAGGATGGGGATGAAATAAGGGGGATGGGATATAAAGGTAGGGGAATGGAGAATGGGGAAGGGTGAGGGGGGGGGAGGGAGAAGAGGATGGGGAACCGACTTGTGTCCCTGAATCAAGGTAAGACGGAGACGGAGTTGGGGGGCGGAGCCGGTTGGAGGGGGAGGGGAGGGGAGGGGGAAAGGGAAGGGGGAGGGGAGGGGGAAAGGGAAGGGGGAGGGAGAAGGGGAGAAATAGGATGAGGGGAAATGGGAGCTGAGAAAACATTATACGCTTGCGAATGAGCGGTGCAGAGGAAAATAATGATGATAATTCATTATCATAATGAAAATTATAGTTAACTAAAGATATTTAATAATGATCATGAAAACAATTATAACAATAACAACAATCATCATCAATTGCATTGTTACCGCTATTATGATTACAATTACAACGATTATTACTTTCACTGTTATCAATACAGCGCAATAAATATGGCAACGGTGACAATAATGACAATTATGAAGAAAAAAAAAAAAAAAAAATAAATAAAAAAAAAAAAAAAAAAAAATTTATATATATATATATATATATATATATATATATATATATATATATATATATATACATATATATAATCATCAACAACCTCAACACTCATTAATTAAGACAGTAAAAAGCAACTCAATAAATTATAAAACAAACAAACTAAAGGAAATACCGAACGTTGAAATCCAACCAAACCGAAAATAGGAAAAAAAGAAGAAGAAGAAGACGAAGAAGAAGAAGAAGAAGAAGAAGAAGAAGAAAAAAAAAAAAAAAAAAAAAAAAATACGGAAAGAAAATACCGCCTTTCGGTAAGAAAATAAAATGGCCGAAAAAACATGAAGTGAGACATAAATTAACGACAAAACTACGAAAAAGGAAGGCAGAAAGGAAGCTAAGAAATGAGGAAATAATATATATATATACCAAGTAACTTTATGGAAGCGAAAAGAGAGGGTCGACTGAAAAAAAAAAAATGCTATTTCCTGTGATTCAACCAACATTAAAAACAATTACGTTATATGATTGATCTTGAAGCAAATCTTACCCAAAAAATACACTGAGAGCTCGAAGTCGACTGGTTTGCAAAAGAAGATATATAAATCTTAACAGGAAATACAATGAGAGCTCAAAGTCGAATGTATTTGGGAAGAAAAAAAAATATATATATATATATATTTATATTTATATATATAAACGTTAAATGGCGTAGAAAATCAACCAACCGACTAATTTTTACAATGTTACTGAAGCCAACTTTTTTTCTTTTTTCTTGACCTAGGCCTAGACTGAAAACTGGAGATCGTCACAAACAGGCAAAAAAGTTACAGTTTATATATAACGTAACAGTCATAACAACAACAACAACAACAATAATAATAATAACAACAAAACAACGACAATGGTGATAATAATGATAATAGTTAGTAATCTCAAAGAAAACGAGAAGAGGCAGGCTGGCAGGGGAGACGCAGGCAATAAACACCATCACTGACGCGGAACTAGAATATAAGAAACCAGCTGATGGAAGTATTGGCCATGGCAGAGGGACGCTCGGCCTTTTCTGGGTTGTAATAATCATGGCGATAAAAAAGTTGTTCTTTATACTCATAACAGTAGTCAGAATGCAATAGCATTCTTGATAATACTGATGATAACGATAGTTTTGACGATATTATTATTGTCTTTATCATTATCAATAACAATAATAATAATGATGATGATGATGAAGTATAGTGGCAACAATAACAACTATATATACACATAAACTGATTGATAGAAAGCACATGAAAACAAAAATAACAACCACTAAAGATTCCATGAAATAAATAATTCTTGAAGTTAAATAAACGAGTATCAACTCAAAACTATGCACTACAATAAGCAAAGACTTACGTAACAGACTAAAACGCCTTCAAGACAGTGACCACAACGGTCTAGTGGAGGGGGAGGGGAAGGGAAGGGGAGAAGGGGGGGGGAGAGGGGATGAACGGGGAAAAGGAGGAGGAGCAGAAGGGGGAAGGTGAGGAAGAGATGACGAATGAGAAGGATGAAGGTGAATGGAAGGAGAGAGAAGACGAATTAAAGGAGGAAGGAGAGAGAAGACGAATTAAAGGAGGAAGAAAGAGGGAGAAGTCGAAGGAGGTAGAGGAAAGGAAAGGAAGAGAGAGAGGGGAGGAGGAAGAAGGGAGAGGGAGAGGGGTGGGTGGGAGAAGAAGGAAAAAGGTAAAAGGGATGGAATAGGGGAAGACAGGAGGCGTAGGACGAACACGAATGGGGTAGAAGGGGCCCCTACATCAAGGTCAAGCTTTGTTGTGTTCCTCTACCCCCCTCCCTCCACCCGCTCCCCTTCCCAAGCTTACCTCCCGGGCGAACGAACGCCCACCAGACGCGCTACGTTACATAACCCAGCAATACCCCCCCCAACCCCTCCTTTACCTTCCCCATAAGCCCATTTTCTCATCCTCCGCCCTTCCGTCCCCTCCTCTTCTTGCCCTTACGGCTTTCCACCTTTCCACAATCATAGTCTTTCTCCCCTCTCCTTCCCTCCTATTCTCTACATTCCCATATCCCTTTCCCTTCCCACATCTCTTCTCCTATCTCCCTTGCCCTTCCCTTCCCATATACTTTTTTCCTTTCTCTCATCCCCTTCCCCTTCCCCTTCCTATCTCTCTTCTCCTCTCTCTCTTCCCATCCCCATATATTCTCTCCTCTCTCCCTTCCCCTTCCATATCTCTTATCCCCTCTCCCTTTCCCTTCCCCTACCCATAATCCCCTCTTCACTCTCCCCTTCTCCCTTCCCCCGTCCCCTATCCACTTCTCCTCTCCCGTCTCCCTTACCCCCCTGCATGATGGGAGACTAAAAGCGTTCATCACAGGCCCCTCGCGCTCGCGCTGACGTCACGACCGCCCTCGAACCAAGGCCTCTGTTTGGGTTCCTCTCGATGTGCATGGTAGGGCATCCACTTCTGAATGCCACTCCATATGGGCGCTGGTATTAGAGAGAGAGGAGGGAGGGAGGGGGAGGGGGGGGAGGGAGGGGGAGGGAGGGGGGAGGGAGGGAGGAAGGGAGGAGGGAGAAGGGAATAGAAAGAGTGGGAGGGGGAGGAAGGAAAGGCAGGAGAAACGAACAGACGGAAGAAGAAAAAAGAGAGGGAGGAGTAAATGCAAAAAAAATGAAAGACGGAGAGAATATCTCGAATATAACTCATACCATTTGGAAAAAAAACAAAGATTGATAGATGGATAGATTCATATAGATAGATAGATAGACTGACTGGTGAAGGAATAAAAAAGAGAAAGACATACGTAGAGGTACGCACTGGAGATAGAGATAGAGATAGAAATAGAGATAGAGATATAGATAGAAAGGGAGAGGGAGAGGCAGAGGGGGAGAGGGAGAGGGAGAGGGAGAGAGGAGAGAGAGGAGAGAGAGAGAGGAGAGGAGAGGAGGAGGAGAGAGAGAGTGAGAGAGAGAGAGAGAGAGAGAGAGAGAGAGAGAGAGGGAGAGAGAGAGAGAGGGAGAGAGAGAGAGGGGGGGGGGAGATAAAGAGTGAGTGAGATAGACAGACACATAGATAATTTGACAGAGAGAGAGAGAAACAAAGGGCAGGGACGCAATCAGTGCATCGAAGCGTTGATTATAGCCCAGTGTGCGTCGACGTCTAAACGCACAGCTCTAGTTACAGGGCCGAGTGGAAAGCCAGCGCATGTGAGTTTAAATTTCGGCCAACGCTTCTCCAACAACAAGACGACTTTCTTTCTTGTTTAAGAAGGAATCACAAACAGCCTCCCCCCCCCCATTAAAAAATGCTAGAAAGAAAAACAAATAGAAACAAAGTTGACATAGCAACATTGTGTCTATGTTGTTGACGAGCAAGATGAATGAAATGAGTTCTACGGGACTCTCCCCCTCAACATATAATTCTTACCTATCGTCCCCAATCTCTAACCTCCTCTCTATTCCCCACCCTCTCCCTCACTCCCCTGCCTTTCCCCTCCCTTCCTTTTCTCCATTAACATCCTTTCCCCTCACTCCCTACCGTTTCTCCCCCTTCCCTATCCCCTTCCTCTTCTCTCTTTGCCCCCACCAGGCCCTTGGTACGTCTTTCCGCATCACACACAAACAAACACCGGGATCAATAGGACCCTTACTGTTGCAAAGACAAATCCTTCTTCATTAGGATGCCGCTCGGGCTCAGCTTAGGCCTATGCTGCAGGCCCTTCCTCCTTCTCTCCTGACGCCGCAGGGGGGGGGAGATGAGGGCCTGCAGGGGTATGGAGAGTGAGGAGGGGGAGGGGAGGGGTGCGTGTGGGGGTACGGGAGTAGGAAGAGAGAAGGGGCATGTGGGGGTAGGGGGTAGGAAGGGGCATGTGGGGCCGCAGGAGGGGGGGGAGGGGTGAGAGCTAGTCTGGAGACGCGCGGGCAAAGCGGAAGTTACTGGGTTACCAACAGGAAGGCGACGACCCAGAAGGAAGAGAATCAAGTACGTTCTAGAGTCTACGCAGACCTGCCCTTGCCTTTCTCGCGCGCTCTGCACATAAACCCGGCTGTCCAGGTGAATAATTGAAATAATAAATAAAGGGTATAAATACATACCGTTTGTTTCAACATTAACTGCCCTCTGTATTTTCTTTTCTCTCTGTCTCTGTTTCTCTCACTCATTCACTTCCTCTTTTCCTCCCTCCTTCCTTCCTTACCTCCTTTCCTCTCTCCCTTTCTCCTTCCCTCCCTCCCTCCTCTTCCTCCCCTTCCAGTTCTGTTCTGTTCCGCTTCCTTTTCCCTTGCCTCGTCTGAAATTCTCTCTTCCCGTTTCCCTATTTCTTCGTCACCTTTTTTTTTTTTTTCTTCAACCTACAAGCCCCTCTGGAACACACTATTTATATTCGTAACCTCGAAAATGCCCTTACGCCCACGAACACGCCCTTTTCCTGCCCACGAACACCGCCCGGGGCACGCCGCTCTCCTCCCAGGTCACATGCGATGACATCTTTGTGTCCGTTGTAATTCACTGAAGGGGGGGGGGGAGGAAAAGAATTATCTCTCTCTCTCTCTCTCTCTCTCTCTCTCTCTCTCTCTCTCTCTCTCTCTCTCTCTCTCTCTCTCTCTCTCTGTCACACACACACACACACACACACACACAAACACACACACACACACACACACACACACACACAGAGAGAGAGAGAGAGAGAGAGAGAGGAGAGGAGAGAGAGAGAGGGAGAGAGGAGAGAGAGAGAGAGAGAGAGAGGAGAGGAGAGGGAGGAGGGAGGGGGAGGGAGGAGGGAGAGAGAGAGAGGGAGAGGGAGAGAGAGGGAGAGAGAGAGAGAGAGAGAGAAGGAGAGAGAGAGAGAGAGAGAGAGAGCGATTCTGGTACCTCGCCAAGGAGCAGAGACCCTGTTACGTAAGGCACGGCAAAAGGGTGGAGGGAGAGGGAGAGGGAGAGGGAGAGGGAAGGTAGGAAGGGGACGCCTCTAGGAAAGGATCCAGACGTAACGAGAAGGGTAAAGGTTATAGGGACGGGGAGGGGGGGGGGGGAGATACCAAAAGAGCAATAACAAAGCGAAGTGACACCAGGGTGAGAATCGGAGCAGACATCTCAGACATCTTGGAGACAGAGTGATATTAGCAATGACACCCGAACGAAGACCGGGTATGCACGCACACGCACGCACGCACGCACGCACACACACACACATGCACAAATTTTCTTTATCTGTCTCTTTGTATCTCTGTTTTTCTCTGCTTCTACCTCTAATATCCCCCTACCCCCACCTCTGTCTGTCTGTCTGTCTCTGTCTGTTTCTCCCTCCCTCCCTCCCTCCCCCTCTCTCTCTCTCTCTCTCTCTCTCTCTCTCTCTCTCTCTCTCTCTCTCTCTCTCTCTCTCTCTCTCTCTCTCTCCCCCTCCACAACCCAAATAGCAAGTGACTCCTGCAAACCCTTCCTTTCAACCCCGTTACACCGACTCCCCAAAATAAACTATAAAAGATTCGAAACACAACCTCCATAACGCGGCATCCCACCCGCCCTCACACGCGGAATAACGAGACAAATCACACCCTCAATTTCTCTCTCGCTCTGATCAAACGATACATACAAGTTACTACTAGTACGAACAGTTCACACTCGCAATATACGGGTCACGATTCACTGCGTCTCCCGGGGTGGGGGTGAGGGTGGAGGTAGGGGGAGGGAGAGGGCGAGGGCGACGGAAGGGGGTCCAATATTTCCTGCCCAAAGCAAACCACGCAATAGGCCCGTCGCTTTCCCAGTCGTTCATCCTCGCGTCGGATGCTCCTCGTGAACGGAAAGCGGGAGAAGGAAAACAACAATAACCAGTGAATTCTCGACTCTCAACACAACTGACGCTAATCGTCCCTTAAAACGGGGTTCACACCAGCGAGTCTTCCCCCTTTTTTTCGACCACGCGCAGTTAGGATCGACCCCGCTACAACGGCCAGGCCTATTTGTGGAATTTTCCCC
>NC_051394.1:44081794-44084294 GCF_015228065.2 Penaeus monodon
CCAAGCCCAAACCATCAAATCATCACCTACCTGTGTTAACCACCAGATGGTTGAACTCCTAACTCTCTCCTTCTCTCCTTCTTCTCTCCTTTTCTTCTCTCTTCTCTCCTCTCTCTCTCTCTTCTCTCTCTCTCTCTCTCATCTCTTCTCTTTTGATCTTTCTTCTCTGTTTTTTCTTTCTCTCTTTCTTTCTTCTTTATTCTCTCTCTCGTCTCTTTTCGTATTTTTCTTGTTCTTTCATTCTTTTTTTCTTTTTTTCGTTGTATTCTGTTGTTTCTTTTATCTGTTGTATATTTGTCTGTATTCTTTATTTTTTTTTTCGTTATTTTTCTATTGTTTCATTCTTTTTGTTTTTATCTTTTATTTCTTTACTTCTTTGCTTATGTTTCTTTTTTTCTTTCTTTCTATTCTTTATTTATCTATACTGCTTATTACTTTCTATCATGTCTTCTTCATTATCTTCTTTTTCCTTCTTTTTCTTATTTATGTTTGTTTGGCTTTATGATTTGGACGTTATCATCATTTTATATCATCATTATCTATTATTTGTATGTTATGCATGTATTATCATATGTTATGATGTATGTATGTATGTAGTATGTATGTATGTATGTGTTGTGCTGATGTTTGTATGTAGTGTTGTATGTATGTATGTGTATGTATGTATGTATGTATGTATGTATGATCGTGTGTGTGTTGTGTGTGTGTGTGTGTGTGTGTGTGTGTGTGTGTGTGTGTGTGTGTATGTATGTCTGTATGTATGTATGTTGTATGTGTGTGTGTGTGTGTGTGTGTGTGTGTGTGTGTGTGTGTGTGTGTGTGTGTGTGTGTATGTGTGGTGTGTGTGTGTGTTGTGTGTGTGTGTGTGGTGTGTGTGTGTGTGTGTGTGTGTGTGTGTGTGTGTGTGTGTGTGTGTGTGTGTGTGTCTACGTATGTATGTATATATATACACACATAGTGTGTGGTGTGTGTAGGGAGGGAGGGAGGGAAGGAGGAAAGGAGGGAAGGAGGGAGGGAGGGAGGGAAGGAGGGAAGGAGGGAAGGAGGGAGGGAGGGAGGGAGGGAGGGAGGGAGGGAGGGAGGAAAGAGAGAAACAGAGAGAGACAGAAAGATAAACAGAGAGATAGAGACAGACAGACAGACAGACACAGAAAAAAAAGAGAGATGCCCAGGCCCGAAAGGAAGAGAGATAAAGGGAGAGAAAGAAACCACACGTAACCAGCAAGGAAATTCCATCCAGGGAGTCTTGGAAAAGTCCAGAATCTCATTGTAAACAAGCCAGATGCTGCAGCTACCCCCCCCCCCATGGCCAAATGCTACGAAATCTGTAGCCTCGGGATAAAATATGCATCGAAATCCTTCTTCAGTCGCTCTATTCTTCCAACTGGAAATACCTATATAGAAAATTGTATAATATGATCAAAGATAATAATGATTAAATAAATATACAATGAAGGCCTTCTGGATGGGATAGGCCTACAAGTGGGGGTTACCAATACAGTACCGTGTAAAAATATTTAGTAATGCATTATCGTCACCGTGTAAATACATATTAGAATGCCGAAATCGAGAGGCAGAAATACAGAGAGGTGGAGAGAGAAAGAGAGGGATAGAGGGGGAAGGGAGAAGGGAGAGAGGGGGAAGGGAGGGAGGGGAGGGAGGGAGGGAGGGAGGGAGGGAAGGAAGGAGGAGGGGAAGGGAGGAGGGAGGGAGGGGGAGGGAAGGAGGGAGGGGGAGGGAGGGAGGGAGGGGGAAAGGGAGGGAGGAGAGATAGAGTGACATATATATATATATCTATCTATCTATCTATCTATCTATCTATCTATATCTATATATATATATATATATATATATATATATATATGTGCGATTATTTGAGAGAGCGAATGCCATCGTGTTCACAGACCGTACACTCTCTCCAGAAAATTACCAAGCACAGAGAAATCAAACTTTCTATCCCAGCAAACCCACACTGTAATATCATCCACTTGCCATTCCCATAACACATAAAGTAAAAATAGATGTACAATTTTACACGAACAATAATAAATCTGACGCAGTTTCAACACGAAGACAAATCAAAGCTTAAAAAAAAATATATATCATGAACCCAATATGGCCGAATTTCTTCACGAGGGGAAGATATGGAAAGGATAATCCCGCTTCTAAATACTCCAAACTCAAGCAAACCTCACTGAAATCTATTTTACGAGCCCGTTATACGAAGTGATGTTCAGTTTCCGGAGCATAAAGGCCAGGCAGGCATTACCGTCCAGCCCGAAATGGGGATGAGGTTTGTGCCTCGCCCGTCACGGGTCTGCTGGGAGTGCGAGATGCTCTTTCATACTCCCATCATCTTCCTTTACTAAGTGCATATGCAGACTAAGCTCTTAAGTGAAAATGCCAAGTCGAAAAGGTGTTTTAATGCATCGTATATACTCGGAAGTTTAGAAGAAGACATGTGCCACGGCGGAGTTCGAGGCTGGGCGTGACGTAAATA
>NC_051394.1:44101794-44114294 GCF_015228065.2 Penaeus monodon
TACTTTTGGAGTGGGTGGAGCAAGGTCATTCATGCTGAGAACAGTGATGTTCATTCTGAGTCAAGATGAAGAAGAAACTAGGATAAGAAGAAGACAGGTGAGAGAAGAAGAGAGAAAATGATGTGGGAAGCAAGTTAAAAAGAAAAAGAAAAAGAAGGAATGAATGAAGGAAGAAAAGGAGGGAGAGACAGTGGGAGAGGAAGATGCAGAGCAGCAGGGAAAGAGAGAAAAGACTGGAGACAAAATGAAAAAATGAGAGGAATGGAGAGAGTGCAATAGAAGTGTATACAAAATACATTGGTGTAATGCAATACATACATTACTCCTTTTTTATAATTTATTTGCACCCATCTTCCTAAGGCAGGTACTGGCATTTTAGTAAGCACAGCCAACTGACCCTGCTTTTGGTCAAGACTGCACCAATTCTACACATATGCTACTTCAAATTCTTCAGTTTTACAGTGGCAAGATGAATGACAAGGCCACACTTTAACAGCTCTAGGCTTTGCTACATCATTAATTAAACAAAGTTCTATGCCTGGTAACTCATGATTAAAATGGATGAGAAATACTTAAATACTGATAAGATTCATCATACAAAAGGTCTACACATCATGGGAACAATTTTTCTCCAAGGCAGTCAATGTTTGCAACTATTTCAATTATATCCTCAACCTCATTAACCCATTCCCGACGGGTGGCATGTACGCATATGCCATGGCATGGTGGAACTATCTGCCGGGGGCATGTATGTACATACCATGGTGTATGTATGGAGATGCCAGGAGTTATTTTTTTGTTACAATCACAGCAAAATATATTTTTTCTGCCACTGAAAGTGTGATTTAAGTCGTTTTTAACACTTAAAAAAAAAAAAAAAAAAAAAGGCAACAAACCGATGATTTCAACTCCATGATGCCGCACACTGCTTATTTTATTCAGACTATAGACTGAATAATGATCAACTATGGAGTCTATATAACAACAAAAATACCTCTCAGTCTTGATTTATCAGGAAGTTTGGCAAGTAGACTTTAGAAAATAATGAAAACTGGAAATACAACATATCTTTGTAGTATTACGAAGAAACGGCATGGGATGCTGGTATTTGGCATGAGTGGTCGCGCATGCTAGGGCAATGATATAAGCCCCCGGCAGCGAGGCCCGGGCCACTATGAATACTACCTGTCGGGAAAGGGTTAATAGATGATATACTGTAGTTTTGAAAGATTAGTTCTGTTACAGCATGGTTAAAAATTCTCTTTTATAGTTAACTCAACGTTGCTGTGAAAATGTAGTTTTCATTGTAGTACTGGTTTGTGAAATGTCACTGCACATTGATGGTTCCAGAATTGCTTAGCCACCAAGGAGTCAATAATCTGACCTAGTGACTTCAATTAATTTCACCTTTCCTTGAATTCACGGAAAAAAATGTTTTTCTTTTACAAATGCTATCAATATGAATGCTCTAATTAACCCATTGCCGACGGGTGACATGTATGTACATGCCATGGCATGGCGGGACCATCTGCCGGGGGCACGTACGCACATGCCATAGAGTATGCATGGACATGCCATGAGTTTTTATTTGTTACAATCACGGCAAAAGATTATTTTTTTGCCAGTGAAAGTGTGATTAAGTCGGTTCTAACACTTTCTCATTTTTACCATGCAACAAACAAAAAAAATGCAACAAACCGACAATTTCAACTCCATGATGCCACACACTGCTTATTTTATTCGGACTATAGACCGAATAATGATCAACTATGGAGTCTATATAACAACAAAAATACCCTTCAGTCTCGATTTATCAGGAAGTTTGGCAAGTAGAGACTGTAAAAAATAATGAAAATTGAAAATACAACATATCTTCGTAGTATTACGAAGAAACGGAATGGGATGCTGGTATTTGGGATGAATGGTCGCGCATGCTCGGGCGACGATATAAGCCCCCGGCAGCGAGGCCCAGGCCACTATGAATGCTACCCGTCAATTATGGGTTAATATTAGAGACATTATGATTATTATGATGATACTGACATTACTAATAGCAATATAAGATACAATTAATAAGCAAAACTCACACTGGTCAAGACATGAGGGTTTATCTGTGGAGCCAAATATTTGCAATTATATCAAGTCTGTGGGCGGAGCATCAGCTCTGTCAGGCATCAGAAAACCCATCACAGTGGTCAAAACATGAGGCTTTATTTACAGCGCCAAATTGTTGCAATTATTTCAAGTCTGTGGGCAGACACCCAAAAACCCATCGATTATGGTTTATAACTTCATTGTTCTAAAATCAATTACTTTACTGCATTTGCATAAGGTACTTGGCTTCCACATTCCTACCATGTTATATCATTACAATAATGATAATGATAATAATAAAGGATAATAACAATAAAAATGATAATAGCAATGACAATGACAAGTGATAATCATAATAAAAATGGTACATTCGTAATGTATTTATTCATTAAATATGTTGACTATTCCTAATATATTTCATTAGTAATTGATTGGAATCTCTTGATACATGATGGGTTTGAAGATGTAAACTGGATAATAATAATAATAATAATAATAATAATAATAATAATAATAATTATAATAATAATAATAATAAAAAAATAACAATAATAGTAATAATAATTATAATAATAATAATAATAATAATAATAATAATAATAATAATAATAATAATAATGGAAAATAGTAACATTAATAATTAGTAATAGTATTGTTACTATAATTTTTTATTATCCTCATTACTATTATTATTGTCGTTATCATCATTATTATCATATAGCATTAATATTATCTATATGGAAAACAAAAAGAAACCTTAATATTTTAGTATTTTTGGAGCTTTATTTGAAGGATCACTTGCTGCCTATCAAAATGTAAGCAAATTCAAGTGTTTTGCTCTGTAATTTCTTGTTTCTTATTGAAAAGAAAAGAAAAGAAAGAAAGAAAAAAAAAGAGAGAGAGAAAAAAAAGAGAGAGAGAGAGAAAAAAAAAAAAAAAAAAAATCTTGTGAGATTCTTGTGAGTTTTAAGAAAAATGTAAGTCAAATGATTATTTATCCCCCATTTATCAATGCTGCCTTTGATGTCAATTGTATCACCTTTTATGGACTCTTCTGAGCCAAAAAATAAACGTTATAACTTTCTATATAATCTTATACCACTTTCACATGCTTTTCATTATAAAATATCTTTTAAATACACTGTAAATGGCTAAATAAAGAGTTACAAAATACAAGAAGTATCTGCCGTTTTACTTATGTCGGCATGCATGTTGCCAAGTGGAATGGACAGGTTGGCATGCCTGTGTGGACGGAGCTTAAACTTGAAATTCAACAGGAAAAAATTTCAACTATTTGCAAGAAATTGCAGATAAAGGACAGAGAAAGCCCAAGTACATAAATGCCCTTGCCAGTGGTATTTGGTTAAGAACAGGCAAATTTCATAACGTAAAATATAATACACTTTCTACAAGCACTGGCTCAATTACTTGTTACCCCGAGGGTTGTTTGCCATGTGGGTTTTTGTAGCATGTGCCATAGTTTTTTTTATGCAAAATTATTGCATAAGTGTGATTAATTTCTAATCTTTGGGTGATACAAATTCAAATATATACAATTTATTTACAACTATAAGAATAAATAACTATGAGTCTTATCAATCTATCTATATCAGAATTTCAATGGATTAAAGATATGAATATCAAAAACACACATACTCAATACAAAAACGCAATCACAGACGCCATGCTCGCAAAAAGCCCACGGCACACCGCCCTAGAACACCCTCAATAGATAATCATTTTATCCATAAAATAACTATATATCACGAACAACAATACAAACAAACAAAAAAAAAAAATAAAACAAAAAAAAAAATAAAAAAAAACACAAAACACACACACACACACACACACACACACACACACACACACACACACACACACACACACACACACACACACACACACACACACACACACCACACACACAACACGTTTAGATAGCTAGATAACTACACAGATATAGATATAGACAGAGAGAGAGATGGAAGAACGATCCGTCTGGATGGCTTAGCATTTTAGGTAATATCTGTCTGATTCTGATGAAAAAAATACAGAAAAAATTGTCCTTATCAGACAATCTACATCCCCTTCAATAACAAATGTTGTTTTACAATGCCCAAGAATGTTTTGCATCAAAACACAACATATGGAAGCTTTTACCAATATCCCTGATTCATCTTCCAAATTAAAATGTTATGAATTTATTAAACTTTTTTATTTAACTCTCAAGAAAATTCCAGTGTGAAAGGATACACTTTGTACTCTTCTGATGCATAGAGGAGACCCAAGTACAACTCCCTTGTGTCCCCTGGAGTCTTGTTAACTGCAGACACTTTCTCTTGTATGACGTCTAGTGCAGTGTGGGCTAAGTAGTGGAGGTGCAGTTCTTCCTTTCCGTTGCCTACCCATATGTACAGGGGACTGTTCTGAAATAGCGCTTGCTGTTAGCCACTGGATAAAGTACTATGAAACATGAAAAAAGAATATGGGATAAACTGAAAAATGAGATATACAAGTTAAGTTTAAAATTATACAACAGAAGCTAACATATGAAGCTAAATTGAGACAGGATGTTGCATAAACCTTCTATTTCTATTCTATACAGTAAATATTGGATTTCCATTACAGGGTATACTATATTGAAATAAATACACAATTTTCATTACAAAGTGTATCATACAAAAATACATAATACTTTCTTGAATAATTTATCAATATACCATGGTGTCATCAATATGACTATTAGTATGAATTTCAACATTTTGTTCAATTTGTAATTTTAACATTTATTATCAGTTAAACTATATTCTAAACATTATGATTATTAGAAGAAAAATGTGATTCACAAAAAAGATGGTATTCACAAATAAGCATAACTGTTAAAAATAAGACTTACTCTTTACATATATAAATGTAATTCACTGAAAAGGACAGAATATACAGTTGTAAATTTTATAAAACCAATGGAATTACAATCTAACTCTATTTAAAGGTGTATATTGTGTATAGTTATTTATATATCTTTACTTAAATAAAACCATTAAGAAATGCCTTCAAATGGGCATTTTACCAATATATAGTGAACTTCCTACCTGCATCTATAATATGGGTATCTAATCGTTATCATGACTTCCTCCTCTGTATAAGCTATAGATTCTACTATAAAACTGTTTAGCTTCTCATGTATAAGATGCAAACATGAATAGGAAGTAACACACAGATTAACTACTGCAATAAACAAGATGTATCACACATAATATAGATTGGCCATCTTTTTGTATCATCTTGTAAGTGTCAAAAATAGTTCAATAAAATTATAATGGTCCCTAATGGCTCTCTCTCTCTCTCTCTCTCTCTCTCTCTCTCTCTCTCTCTCTCTCTCTCTCTCTCTCTCTCTCTCTCTCTCTCTCTCTCTCTCTCTCTCTCTCTTACATTTGCAAGAACATTATGTAATTACAAAGTGCTTTTGACTTAGGTTGCCTCAACACTAACTCAGCCTATAGTTTTTGTTTTTCTTTACTCTGATGAACATGAACAGGCCTATTTTCTGATTATCAACTTAACTCTTTGCAGAGAATCATTCACCAGAATGAATCTTTTATTATGATTTTATGCACTCTCATTCATCAATTGGGTTAATCCCAACAAACTAATTTCTGGAATTGGTAGGAAGCCCTACATGTAGTAACACATGTGGACTGCCCTGACAAACAGGGAGGTAAACTGATGATGGGCAAAGAACACAAAAGATACCCCATTTTGAATGTCACTGTGGCTGATTCATAATGATTTACAAAAGAGGCAAAGAGGTAAAGCCAAACATGATATACACTAAGACATATTTTGTTTGGGTCCGCTGAAATAAAATTCAATTTAATAAAATCTATATTACAAAATGTAAAACTAATTATCTATGATACTTTTAGAATGGTTACCTTGATGAAATCTGTGACAATTTTTTTACATGGCATTTCCCTGGCAAATCGAAAACAAAGAAGATACAATAGAAAATGGTTAAACCAGAGGAGATCATTCACAATTTTCAAAGTTGTTCATCATGTATACTAGGACTACAATGACTGCATAGGCCTAATTAATCAAAATGACGTGAAGTAGTTTGTACACTTCCACCCACTTGTGATAATGATTAATTTGTAATTAGCAATGCCTGCTTTTCCCTGTTTGTGATTAATGTATTCTGTTAATATCACTATACGTCTTTGATTTTTTAACGGCTTTATATACACAAATCTTTAATCTAAAATCCAGTTCCACCATGATACTAGCGCAGTGCCAACCCTATGCTTTGTGTACTGTTGTCTCGAATCCTGTGACGGTAACAATATTTCTTCTTACAATAATTTACATTACGCTGACCCTCTGGTAACAATATGAGTAAAGTATGACTTACCACTTTCATCAAATATCGTATAATTTCATAAACTTACAACCCCGCGACTCGTAACAAAACCATAGCGGGAAAACAACACATACGAAACCAAATCCTACAAAACTAACACAACCTTTAACAAATCCTAACTTAAAAACTTTAAACTAAATATCACGATCTTCAAAATCAAAGCACATTATTCACCAAATAATACAAACCTCCTTCCCGATGACAGATACACAGACAGCCATGTTTGTTTACTTCCTGCAGATCGCTTACTCGACCAAGACGGAGGAGTTCGCATAATAAAAGATGAAGGTTAAGGGGAAGCTATACTATTTTACGGAAATTATTATTGTCATTGTTATTATTATCATGATGATAATGAAAATAATTATGATAATAATAATAATGATGATAATAATAATAATTATCATTATCATTATTATTATCATTATTATTATTATTATAATTATTATTATTGTTATTATTATTATTATTATTACGCCGGCCGCCTCGTCTCTCTGCCACCAACACAAGGCAGGCTAGGCAGACGGCGTGCTATCCACAGGGTCGTGAACACTGATCAGCTCCAAGAGGCACCGCACCACGGTGTCCCAGAACACCATGAGGGGAAACGCCAAGTGGGGAGACAGGGCACGAAATAAACACAAAATGACAGTCTTTCCTTTATTTACACAAGTTATTTACCCGTACACTTTTCTATAGGCACAATACAGGGGGGAAACCGGCATGTCACACTGCACGATACAGCTTATAATAGGGCAACACAAAGTTTATCAGTTCACAAGGGCACACACGAGGTCTTCACAGGAGGAGCACCCAACCGCGTCTCTCTTGGCTTGTTCTTCCGCCCCTCCGCTCACAGCCAGCTGCGTCATGTTTACCCAGGTCCCTTCATGTTAACACATGTTTCGCACAGAGACAAAGACCCACTGGCGTAGCACTATCCCCCCCTATCAAGCAGACGACCCGTCTGCTCTAACATATCTAAACCTGAAACAAACTACAGAAAATTTAAATAAAATCAGTTCTCAGAAACACAAAAAATCTTTCATCCAGCGCGGCTTTCTTCGCTCTCGCTGGGGTCGCTCTGGAGGAGGTGTGGGCGGCGGTAGATTGGCAGTGGCACCCAGAGGGGTATCTCCTGTCCCAAGACCTGGCTCATGGTCACCACTGACGTCTGTTGCATCGCCCTCACCGTCCAAATGCTCGTCCTCATCTCGGTCAGCGTCTGCTACGTCCTCATCGCTGCTACTGGGGCTAACTTCATCTTCTTTTTCACCATGGCCCCAGGAGTAGCTTCCTGGCCCATGGTAACGCCACAGCCGGTCCACGTGGACAACAGACGGTCGTTTTCGCCCCCTGCGAATTCGATAGGTAACATCAGAGAGGGCCGCTACCACCGTGTATGGCCCCTCCCAGGGGCTCTGTAGCCTTCGGCGAGAGCCCTCGCTTCCGACGCGGGTTATGCAGCCACACTCTGTCACCTATGTTGTACCTCACTTCCCTCATGCGCCGGTCATAGGTCTCCTTCATGGCATGGCCGGCTACCTTGAGCTTGCCACGCACTCGTCGGTGCACCTCCGCCAGGTTCTCCTGCAGTGCCAATGCATAGCTGGATGTGACAGTTGGCAAGTTCACGTCGGGTGGCCGCCCTGTGGCCAAATCCACTGGTAGCCTGTGCTCACGGCCAAACATGAGTCGGGTAGGTGTGAAGCCTGTTACCTCATGCACAGCAGACCGGTAGGCCATGAGCATGGCGGGCAGCTTGACGTCCCAGTCTTCCTGACTTTCCCTGCAATATTTGGCTAACTGTTGAGCAAGGGTACGGTTAAACCGCTCCACCACCGCCAGCAACTCTTTCCTTGTCACACAATAGTTGCGTTCAGGCCTGCTGAACTTGGCACTATAGTAGGCCACGACATACTCCTTCCCGTCCTTTATCTGTGACAAAACTGCCCCGATGCCTTCCACACTAGCGTCAGTGTCCAACAGGTATGGGAGCTTCGGGTCTGGATAGGGCAAGACCGGTGCTTCCATCAGGGCCTTCTTCAGGTTGTCAAATGCAGACTGACACACCTCGTCCCACTGGAAGCACTCCCCTTTTCGTGTAAGTCGGTGGAGAGGAGCCGCTACACTGGCGGCGGTAGTATGTGCACAGGCCCAGGTAGCTCCTGACTTCCGCCACATTGGTGGGAACTGGCCACTTCTCCACCACCGCCACCTTCTGTGGGTCGGTGCGCACACCGTCTTGACTGACTACATGCCCCAGAAATGGCACCTCATGCTGGAACATCGAGCATTTCTTAGGGCTGAGTTTGAGGTTGGCCTTCCTCAACCACTGTAGTACTTCCTCTAGCCGCTCCAGCTCCTCCTCGAAGGTGCTCCCGAAGACGATGACGTCATCAATGTAGACAAGTGCCGTCTTCCACTGCAGGCCATCCAATACCCTCTCCATCAGACGCTCGAAACAACCAGGGGCATTGCAGAGACCAAAGGGCATGACGTTGAATTGCCACAGGCCTTGCCCGAAGGAAAAGGCAGTCTTTGGCTTGTCCTCTTCCGCCATCTCCACCTGGTGATAACCCGACTTCAGGTCAAGTGTGGAGAACCACCTGGCCCCCACCAATGCATCGAGTGTGTCATCAATTCTCGGCAATGGGTATGAGTCCTTGATAGTCATGTCATTCAGCGCCCGGTAGTCCACACAGAAGCGTTGTGTGCCATCCTTTTTCTTCACCAGGACTACCGCTGATGACCATGGACTGTCTGACCGTTCAATCACCCCCTGTGCCGCCAGCTCACTGACAGTGCGCTGCATCTCTTCTCGTCTGGTTGGTGCAATACGACGGGAGGGGGGCTCTTGATGGGCAAACTACTTCCAGTGTTAAAGTGGTGCTTCACCAATCCTGTGCGGCCCAGGTCCAAGTCACCCCTGCTAAACACATCTGCATACTGAGACAGGGTGTGACGCATCTTCTCTGTCTGTGCTTTCGTCAGGTTAGCGGCGCTCCGGTGCGCCAAGTCCTCGAGGAAGTCAGGCAACGGCCCCACACCAACCAACTCCTCGCTCCCCGACGACTCTTCTGGACGCTCCACTTCCTCACAAGTGCCCACCTTTGCACCAGCTGGCACCTTCTGGGCCTTATCGGAGAAGTTAGCTACCAACACTGTAACTAACCCCTCCCCTGGTCCAAGAAGGCTCCGCCTAACCGCTACGCCATCAGCCAGCTGCAGGTTTTGGATGGGCTCCACGAGGCCCTCTACTCCACGCATCACTCTTGACAGTCGACACCGGATTCTAGACTCTGTCCTGGGGGCAAGGTGCAGTCGCTGAGCCGTAACTACCTCTGCACAGCCAACCTCTGGAAGCAAGGGCACATCTTCACCGTGCACCCTCACCAGCTTCTGTCCAAGGTCGACACACGCCTTACTCTGCGTCAGGTAGTCAAGGCCCAGCAAGCAGTGCTCGTCCAGATCGGCCACATACACCGGCAGCCGCTGCACCGTGCTGCCCACGCCAATACGAGCCTCCACTGGCCCCTTGAGCTGCACACAATGCCCTGTGACACCACACAGTCTCTGTGGTGCGTCTGGAAGTTGCATAGTGGCCAACATATCAGGCCGCACTAGGGTCTTCTCAGCCCCAGTATCCACTGTCAGGCGGCATGGCTTCCCATCTATTGAGCCCTCCACCTGCATCGTGCTGGTTCGACGGTAGCTTACCCAAGTCGGGGCCCGGGAACCGAGAACGGCTGGGTTTCGACCCCCTTCTCCAGCCTGTCCGAGTTTTCCGCCTGTACCACTTCCTTAGCCTTAGGACATGCACTCAGATGGTGACCATACCTGCCACAGTCCTTGCAGCACTGCTGGAAGGCATCAGAATCCGTCCGGTTGAGAGGACGTGTTCTCCGCACCCTCCTACGTCTGTGCCCTTCCTTACCGCAGCCCCAACACAAGCCTTGAAAAGTGCTCGGGCTCACCTTCCTCAGTGCTATCTTCTCCACTTTAGCTTTCCGGCCCCGGAGGTCACGGCAGGGCTGAGCAGCTGGCCCTAGGCCACTGGTTGCCTTCAGGAAAGCCTCGAACTCCAAGGCCCTCGCCAGTGCCACCTGCAGGTTCTCAGGGTGTGCCTGCTTGACGTAGATTTGCAGCTGCTGGTCCTGCAAAGTGTCAACAAAGAAATTGCGGGGCAGGACCACGATCATCTCTTCCGCAGCCGCAGGGTACGACCTCCTTACCAGCGCCTCTACATCCTACGCCAGCTGGGACAGTGTCTCGCCACGCTCACGAGTCCACTTCTTCAAGTGGGCCCGATATACCTCGGCCTGGTGGTGGTGCTCAAAACGGCGTTTCAAAGCCTCCGCCACGCTGGTGTAAGAGGCATGTTGGGATGCCGGTAGATGCCCCAACACTTCCACCGCGGGGCCCCTTAGCGCTGTTACCAGCTGCAGGGCCTTCTCTTCCTGGCTCCAGCCCTGGGCAGATGCCAGCATTTCAAATTGGGCGACATATGCCTCCCAGGCCACCTTCCCGTCGTACTCAGCTGGCTTACGCCTCACAGAATGTCTGGAGGCCGAGGGGTTGCAGGGTGGAGAACGCGTGCCGTGAACTAACACGCCCGGGGGGGAGGAAGGGGGTGAGGGAGGCAACGAGGCGGGTTGACCGGGTCCGAGTTTGCCGCCACCTATACCCAAGGGAGCGGTTCCGATGGGTCCCCAGCCTTCTGCAGCGACCACTGGCTCCGACACGACGCTGCGAGGCCCGGGGGTTTCCTGCCACGGACCCCAGGCAGACCCCAGTAAATCTGACACTCTGGCATCTCTTGCCAGAACCTCGTCTGCCTTCTCTGCTTGCAACATTATTACCTCGTGACGCCGCCTTTCCGCCTTCACTTCCTCCCTCAGGCCCTGAACCTCGCCCTTCAGAGTCTGCACCTCCTCCATCAGTTCACTCTTCACGCTGTTGCAGGCCTTGTCGGTGTACTCCTGAGTTTCCATCTTCACAGATGCAAGATTGCTCTGTAGCACCTCAACAAGTCGGCAGAACTGTTCCTCTGCCTTCTTTGCCTGCATCTCGACGAGATGGTGCGCCTGCTCGTGTGCCCTCTGTGCCTGCTCTTCTGCCCTTTGTGCCATTTCCTCCCTCATACCGGCCAGCATGGCAGTGATCAGGTCCATCTGGCTTGGCTTCACCTCACTCGTGCCTGCCTCAGTCAAAGCCTCCTTTCCCTCATGGCTGCCGCCATCTTTAGACGACATGATTAATCGGCGCTCTCACTGATCAAATATCACAAATCCCACTTCTGACACCATTTGTTATGCCGGCCGCCTCGTCTCTCTGCCACCAACACAAGGCAGGCTAGGCAGACGGCGTGCTATCCACAGGGTCGTGAACACTGATCAGCTCCAAGAGGCACCGCACCACGGTGTCCCAGAACACCATGAGGGGAAACGCCAAGTGAGGAGGCAGGGCACGAAATAAACACAAAATGACAGTCTTTCCTTTATTTACACAAGTTATTTACCCGTACACTTTTCTATAGGCACAATACAGGGGGGAAACCGGCATGTCACACTGCACGATACAGCTTATAATAGGGCAACACAAAGTTTATCAGTTCACAAGGGCACACACGAGGTCTTCACAGGAGGAGCACCCAACCGCGTCTCTCTTGGCTTGTTCTTCCGCCCCTCCGCTCACAGCCAGCTGCGTCATGTTTACCCAGGTCCCTTCATGTTAACACATGTTTCGCACAGAGACAAAGACCCACTGGCGTAGCATTATTATCATCATCATTATTATTATTATTTTTATTATCATTATTATTATTAGTAGTATTAGTAGTGGTAGTAGCAGTATTATCATTATTATTACCATTATAATAATATTTTTTATTATAATCTTTTTATTATTATCATTATTATTATTATTATTATTATTATTATTATTATTATTATTATTATTATTATTGTTATTATTATTATTA
>NC_051394.1:44131794-44136794 GCF_015228065.2 Penaeus monodon
AAAGGACTTGCGGGCGTCTATTATCCAAATACCAGCGCGTTCCTACACAACCTCCCCCTCCGCCCAACCCCGCCCTAAATCGACGAAAACTCATCAAATATTAAACCTTCGGAGGTGTTCTCGGCAGCGCTGGCCCGACGGACAAAGAAGGTGTCATCCCCGGGTATTCAATAAGGGTTATTTTCCCCAGCACTTCTCATGGGCCGATAGTCCTTTGGGGATGATGAGGCTTTCGCTCGAGTCCCCTTTTATCCCTTGTTTTGGGTGGGAAGGGAAGTGGCGAGAATGGAGAAGAAATGAAGGGATAATGAGAAGATAAGAAGAAAGGAGAATATAAGGAGAAAATGAGAAGAGTGAAATAGAGGAGACGATGAAGAAGAAGAAAAAGAAGAAGAAGGAAAGGAAAAGAAGAAGATGGAGACGAAAAGAAGAAACAGAAGTCAAAAACAAATAGTCAGAGAAGAGGAAGAAGAGAAGAAAACGAGAAAGGGAAGACAAGAAAAGTTTAATAAAATCCGGATAAAACAGAATAATCGAGCTCGTTCATTTTGCTCACTCGCTTGAGTATCTATCCTGATAATCATTATTCAAGAGTCGATCCGCTGTGGCAAGGTGGCAAGCAAAAATGCCTTTTGTTTTATTACCCGGTTCTTCTCTTCCCCCCCGCCTTTCCCCCTCCCTATCCATCTTCCTCTTTTTCCTTTCCCCTTTCTTTCTCTCTATTACCTTCCCCTCCCTTCATCCTCATCCCCCTTCCCCACTTCTTCCCACTCTCCTACCCTATCCCTTCCCCCTTGCCTCTTCCCATTCCAACTCCTTTCCCCCCCATTCCCCTACCCTACTCCTCCCCTCTCCCCATTCCCCATCTTTCCCTCTCTTCCCCCCACATCCTCCCTACCTCTTTTCTTCCTTACCAGAGTATCTATCTTAGCCATTACGTATTTACACGCAAGTATTATCTGCATGCCACAGTGCGTCCCCGAGAGTGTGTATTTGTGGCCTGTGTGTACATAATTCATGCTACCAAGAAGCATAACCCTGCAATAACGTGTGTGGTCCTGGGTATAAGCACAGGTGTACATAGACGTGTGTAGGTATGGATGTATATGGTCCTGTTTGGACGTTTGTGTAAGAACGTGGTGTTCAAGGCCATGCAGAAGCGTGTATGTGCGTGTGTGTATAGGTGTAGCGTGTATGGACGTGTGTACATGAAGAGGCATGTACGTATGTATATGGACGCATTAACACAGGTGTGACGTTTATGGGTAACGTGTATATGGACTTCGGCATAAGCACAAGGGTAGCAATATGAATTGATTTCCCAAACACCGTCGTTTGCCTGTAATATTATAGTAAAGTCTTATCGTCTTATCTTAACGACCATATTACATGGAAGAAACATTAAGTGATGGCTATCTTATGGTATATACAAACCAAATACAGGAGAATAGATATAAACATAAACATACAAATTAAATAAAAATACAGATATACAAAAATAAGAAGGAAATATATTTGATGAAACAATCTGAAAATGAAAAAATGGAATAAACTCTAAAAAAAAGAAGAAAAAAATCACGCACTTTCATGCACTCAAGAACCATACTAAATTAATATTCTTAGCTTTGTATAACGACAATCTAACCATTACAATATCAGACACATAGTCAAACCCTCATAATATCATATTAGCCTTTTTATATATATGACTGTCGCCCATTCATGCAGGTCGTTTGAATTTACAACGTCTACTAACATATCCCTGAAACATTATATTTTTCACGTGTGTTCTTATATATTTATTTATTTGTTTATTTACCAATTTGTTTATTTATTAATTTTTAAAAATTTCTTTACATTTGAATCGTTCCTTAGTGTATTAAGTAATTTATTCACTGCATTATCAGTTCATATCTAATGTCACATATCGTTATTTTCTGTTTGTTTCTATTTTCTTATTTGTTCACATCGAATTCATAATCTTATTTACTTATCATATATCTCTTTTATAAGATGCGTAGTTCTCTTCGGTGTTCGTTCAAAGTTTAAGTTTATTTCATCATTTATTCAATTTTTACTTTACTTATTTTATTTAGTCTTACATATATTCTTATTTGCTACTTGTTATGCAATTCTTCTATCAGATTTTATTCAGCATTCGTTGTAAGTTTAAACATTTTTAATTTCTTATTTAATTTTTACTTATTCTCCGTTTTATTATATCTACAGCATTACCCATTTTTATCTTATTTTATGATTTTGTTTATATTTATGTGGATATGGCGAAATACTTTCTATCTTATGTTATATATTTCTCTTATATAATATTACATATTTTCTACTTTATCTTCTTTTCAAATTATTTTACGTGTTGTTCATTGCATGATCCTTTTTATCAATCATTTCATATCTTATCTATTAATAATTTTAAAGTTTTTAATTTAATTCATTACTTATATTTCTAATAAACGCTTGGCAAATTAATAAAAAAAAAAAGTTTAAGTACAGTTAGACAACTCCGTTTAACGGATTATCCACAACTATCTCACATCATCTATCACATCATCTATAACTCACTACAGCCATTATCTAATTCATCATTTCCTTTATAACTTAACCATTCCCATCTTTACATTACACTTAATTCGGTCAGCAGTTTTGGACAATGGGTAACTGACAATGTCGATCCGCTGTGGCAAGGTGGCAAGCAAAAATGCCTTTTGTTTTATTATTCGGTTCTACTCTTCCCATCCGCCTTTCCCCCTCCCTATCCTATAATTCATATATATATATATATATATATATATATATATATATAAAAATATATATATATAATATATATATATAATTATTATATTAATATATATATATATATATATATAAATATATTTATATATATTATAATATATATATATATATATATATATATTAATATATATAAAATATATATATATATTTTATATATATATTATATATATATATAAAACCATTATTAAATTTTAAAAAATATATATATATATATAAAATATATATTTAAAATATAAAATATTTTATAATATTTTTATAATATTATATAAAAATAATATATAGGAAAAATTTAAAAATATATAATATAATAATATAATAATAAATAAAATTTAAAAAATATTAAATAAAAGGTAAAATTATAAAATTATATATAGATAAAAAGAATAGATATATAATAGAAATAATTTTTAAAATATATATATATATATATAAAAATATATAATATATATATATATAATATAATATATAATATATATAGATATATATATATTATATATATATATTTTTAAAAAATATATATACATATATATATATATATATATATAGGGGCCCCGGTGGCCGAATGGTTAAGGGTCGGGTCAAGATGTCACGCGGCAAACTGAGTTCGAGGGTTCGAGTCACCGACCGCCGCGTTGTTTCCCTTAGGCAAGGAACTTCACATCGATTGCCTACCTAGCCAATGGGGGACCAAGTAGCCCAAGTCAGTGCCGGGTAAATAGAGATGGTGACTCGATAAAACACCGGGCGGAAGGCAATGGCAAACCACCGCTCTAAATTGCCAAGAAAAATCATGGAAGCACATGATCGTCAAGGCTGCGGTGGTCGAATGGTTAGAGCGTCGGACTCAAGGGCTGTCACGACGGCAATCTGAGTTCGAGGGTTCGAGTCACCGACCGCCGCGTTTTTTCCCTTGGGCAAGGAACTTCACCTCGATTGCCTGCCTAGCCAATGGGTGGCCAAGCCAGCTCAAGTCAGTGCTGGTCCCAAGCCCGGATAAAATAAGAGAGAATGTTACCTAACAAGGTAACACCGGCACTCTCCGTGGAAAGGAACTGGGGACCCTACCACCCTACTCACTCCAAGAGCATCACAACGTGAAAACTCAATTGAGTATCATGCTGTGACCACGGCGGCTCAGACATGAACCTACCGTTAAATGATGATGATGAATATGTTTTATATAATTTTAGAGAAAAATATATATAGAATAGAGATATATATAGTAGAGAGAAGTATATATAATAGATAAGTATATAGATAGAATATATATATAAAGAGATATAATAGATATATATAATATAAGAATAGATTATATATATATAGGATAATAATATATATGATAATTATGTATAGATAGATAGGATAATAGATATAGATATATATAGATAGAAAATATATATGTTATATATATATGATAGGATATATATATATATCTATATATAAATATTAATAGATATATATATATATTAGAAATATATATATATATATAATATATATATATATTATATATATATGATATATATTATAATATAATATATATAATATATATATATATATATATATATATAATATATAATAATATTAATATATTTTAATTATTATATATATATATATATATATATATATATATATATATATAATATACATATATTTTTAATAAAAAACTTATATACACACCACACACAGCACACATATCCTAAATGAGGATGACAGGTGATAGAAAAATCGGTATATAGATATTTTTATTTTATTAATATCATTTAATAGACAGATTTAAAATAAAATATATTATATATAATAATTTAATATATATATATATATATATATATATATACAGATTAATAGATATATAGATAGATATAGATATAGATATAGATATAGGTATAGATATACATGTAGATAAATACATGTATAGATAGACACACATAAATAAATGTGAATCTGTATACATGCATATTTTGTATACGTACAAGCGCAACGTTTTTGGCGTTAGAAAATGTGCCGAATAACATTTGATTTGCACAATTTAGCTAAATGTCGAAATTTTTTTCTTTTGACTGGGAAATTTGGGTCCAGAAAAAAAAAAATTGCAGAGAAAATTCATGAATATATAATAAAATTACGTGAAAAAATGAATAAAAAAAAAAAGTAAAAAGTAGTGAATAATAATTAAAAATACACAGATAGATACA
>NC_051394.1:44141794-44149294 GCF_015228065.2 Penaeus monodon
TACACATTCTAAACCCTAACCCTACCTATCTCAACCTCCCTACAGTATGCTCCTCCATCTTCAACGGCGCCGCCCTCCTGTTGGACGTCACAGCAGGAGGGTGGGCGTACGGGCGTGACACCGCTGCCGCCCACGGAATCCCGTACGTGCGTCTGCAGATCTCGAATTACCAGTGGATGTCAGCTGTGGACGATCTCCTCCAGAGCAGAAACGCCACGGACGCTGCTCTCATCTTCGGCACAGAGTCTCGTGAGTTTGATTTTTTTTTTTCTGTTCTCTATCGTGGGTTGATAGGCATTTTCTTTTTTGTTTTGTTTTTGTGTTTATGGGTTTTCATGTGGTGGGTTCAAATTATGCTGTATCTTTTATTTATTTATTTATTCGTATGTTTGTTTGCATGTCTTTTTTTACGAATCTCTCCCGTAGTCTTGTTGCTAACACCAAATTTTCAAATGTTTTACCTAGCAGGAGTCTTTTGAAATTTTGCATGCAGCTCACGGACCCCAAGTAGCACTTCTGCGGCTCCCTTGGGATATAAAGGCTAAAGGCTAGGAAATGCTTGCTGATTTCCCGCCGATTATGTACTTCTACTGATTTTTTCCCCATTCATTGTATTTTTTTCCTTGTGTTTTCCGCATCATGTTAATTCTTTATCGTTCGCATATAATTTTTCAGAGTGATTTCTTTTCATACTCTAATTCTAATAACCATCATCATAATTACATTTCCTAATCATACAGCATTGGCTTCTACTGATGACTGTGCTAATTAATCTGCAGTATTTTTTTCTTTTCTGTTCGTTTTTTTTTATCCCTTTTCAATTTATAAACGTTATAAGGTAATCACAACAAGAAGAAATTGCCTTAGATTTTAAATCGTTGCAAATTTGTATTCACGGATGTAGACAAGGGTGTGTGTACGTGTAAATGTGTGTGTGTGTGTGTGTGTGTGTGTGTGTGTGTGTGTGTGTGTGTGTGTGTGTGTGTGTGTGTGTGTGTGTGTGTGTGTGTGTGTGTGTGCTTTCTGCTCTCGCCTCAGTGTATACATACACCTTTATCTATTTACTCATACACCTACACGAACCCTTATATATCCTTACCATCACGACTATACCCACTCTCACGCACGCACGCACGCACACACACACACACACAAAACACACACACACACACACACACACACACACAACACACACAACACACACAACACACACACACACACACACACACACACACACACACACACACACACACAACACACACACACACACACACACACACACACACACACACACACACACACACACACACACACACACACACACACACACACACACACACAACCCGTGCGCGTGTACATCCGTTCATTCCTCGCACCTCACCTCAATTATTCAACAGGTGAGCCATGAACGTTCCACGATGAGCGAGTGTGCATGAACGCCAATCACTTTCGGGCTGTCCACGTGACCCACCCTCGTTCTTGAGACCTGGGTTACTGAAGGAATAGATGGCGCGCATGAATTTATTTTTCTTGAGAGAGAGAGGAAATTCTATGTATCTGTAAATCTGTTTGAATTTGTTTATATATGTCTGTCTGTATGTTTGTCTGTCCGTCCGCCTGTCTCTTTGTGTATCTGTCTGTCAATCGATACATCTGTCTGTCTGTCTAATTATCTATATAACAGTCTACCTATCTAATTATCTGTCTTTCTAGTTACCTACTTATCTTTCTATATCTATTCACATATGTGAATACCTACATGTATGCTTATGTGTATACTGTATGTGTATGTGTGTGCGTATGCGTATATGATGTGTATAATGCACGTGTATGCATATATGTATATGCGCATTGTGTATAATTTAAGTGTATGTGCATGTGTATATGTATATGTATATGTGTATTTACGTATGTTTTCGAATGCACGTGTCCGTACCAAAATTTACCTCGACCTTGCAGCCGAGGGCGAGCTTCCTGAGTGCAGAAAGTGAAGTGTTAGTGTTTCGGCAATTGTGGTATTGATCAAGGAAGACGTAAGGGGATGGGCGTGCTGATGAGGGGGGACGGGGGTGGGCGCGGGCGTGGTGGTGGTGGGGGGGTAGGGTTGTTAGCTTCTGGTGATTAGCTTTTTTTAAAACTAGGGTAATGTGTTTTACGATTTTATTATTTATTTATTTTCTTTCTTTGTTTTTTTTTCTGTCTTTGTCTTTGTCTGTCTATCTGTCTGTCTATCACTAATCCCCCTCTCTCTCTCTCTCACTATCTCCCCCTCACTCTCTCACTACCCCCTCTCTCTCACTACCTCTCTCTCTCTCTCACTCTTTCTCACTCTCACTCTCACTCTCTCTTTCTCTCCCTCCCTTCTCTTTTCTTTCTTTCTTGGGGAATAGGATAAGGGTAGGCTCTATTAATATGTACACATATATATGACTTTGTATGTGTAAGTTTATGTGTGTGCGTGTCGAGTGTGCACATTCCTTTTTTTATGGCGGCCGGTATGTTAGTCTGCACTTAAATAATCATCCGTTCCTTTGTGTGTCTAAACTTACCCGATCAATCGATTTTCAATCTTCATGGCTGCATTAAAGCTAAACGAAAAATTTAATGAATAACGAAAAATTTAAAGAATAGAGAAGCAAGATGTGATATATTCACCAAACCATTAAAAAAAAATCGAATAATGCAACGCACGTGATACTAAAAAAAAGGAAAAAAAAGTATACTAATAGGAATCTATGATCGATCTACTGTCTAACACTTAGTAATCAGCAACACCACCAGTAACAACACAATTGGGGCAAAAGTAGTAGAATACCACTTTGAGTACCAGAATGCCACCTTACGCCATCGGGATAACAACCTTCACTACACCTGGAACATAATGCCACCTTCACCTACCATGGTAACAAGTAATTACAATACTTATAGTTGTGACTTAATACTACCAGGATTAAGATGATTATAGTTCTTTTAGTAAGACTTGACCACCTTAGGAGTAATTAAGGTCTACCATCACCAGTTTTTTATTACCCATAGGTAAAATTAAGAACGCGATACCACCTTTTCACTAAAAAGAAATGAAAGGAACTTGTGACGTCATACCACCTTCAGATTCAGGAAAAAGGAAACTAGTAATTTACAGTGCCACATCCCCCCAATATATTATAACACCTTATAAAAAAAGGTGTATATATCACCATCTTCAGAACAGTAAAAACAAATAAAACAATACCACCTTCCGTCTCAAAAGAAATGAAAGCATCTTGTTAACGCCATATCACCTTCAAAAACAACAACAATAACTATTAAGACAAACACCACCTTCTCCTTCGGTAAATGAGAGCTTCTTGTGACACCTCACCTCAAAACACACACACACACACAAACACCAAAAAAATACAAAGAAAAACACCAATACCCATTAATACCCCACCGCCTTCCCCTTCCCCTCCCCCGCAGAGCTGGACCAGGCCCTCTACTACCTCGTCGAAGGCTCCGTAGTCCGCGTCATCGTCCTGGCCGGGATCATGTCCAACACGACGGAGACGCTGAAGAAGATGAGACCGGCGCCATCATACTACGTCATCCTCGGCTCTTCCAAGGAGATATCCACGCTCTTCGATAAGGTGAGGGAGACACGTCGGGCGTGTTAGTGTTGTCCGAGGGTGTTCAACAAGGTGATTTCGGGGAATGGGTAAGTTTGGATCGTTAAGGGTTCGATTCCAGTAGTTGGTGAGGAAGCCTAATTGCGGATTGTGGTTGGGCCCAATGGAAGTTTAATTTGGGCCCAATAGTGGATTGCGATTCGGGGGTCCAACGGAGAATTAGGGCCCAATCGAGGTTTGTGAATAGGGTCTAACAGTGGCTTGTGATTAGGGCCCAACAGGGGCTTATGCTAGTACTGATTAAATAACTTCACCCGTGTCTGAAAAAGAATAAGGAAGAAATACAAGAATCGGGAAGGTGCAAAAAGGTCTATATTGTTATCCACATTGCTGCATTTTTAATGGTCTCCAAGCCCTCCCTTGAATTCACTCCACTGGTGAGATCGTTTTCCTACCACTGTCGCGATTTCATTGTCTGTGCTTTAAGGAATATTTGTCTATTATTACTGTTGTCCTTCTACCTATTAACCCTTCTCATATGTTCGTTTTTTTTTGTCTAGTCGTTTTTAAGAATCTTCTATTTTCATTTTTTTATTACTGCTATCACTCTGTTCCTCCTTCCCTTCTAATTCCTTTTTTTCTTATCTCTTTTGCTATCTTTGTCCTTCTATTCCTTCTTCTACCTCTTGTTAATTAGTTAATTAATCTCTATTTTTTTTTTTTTTTTTTTTTTTTTTTTTTTTTGCTAAGGTTAGCTTTCTATTCTTCATTTTCGTTAGCTGTATTTTGTTAATCTTTATCTATTCCCATTATTCATTTGTTCTCCTTTCTTCGCTATCTCATAGCCCTTGGCCCATTTTCTTTGATATAAAGAATAATATTTTTAAAAATATGTATTCCTGTGGTCCGTAGGTTTAAGAAAAAATACACAACCCAATAGTTCTATTTCCTTCCCAATGTCTAAAAAAAAGCAAAACAAAAATATGGAGAGAGATATATGTAAAACCAAATTAGAAAAAAAAAAAAAAAAAAAAAAAAAAATATATATATATATATATATATATATATATATATATATATAAATATATTTTATATATATATATATATATATATATATATATATATATATATAACCAATTCTCCCTTGAGACAACGCCGATCGAAGGCATGAAGTAAACATTCCGATACGAGGTCAACATTGTTTACACCGTCCTTAACACGTTATGGAAAATTCATCAGTTACCCCTTTGTTCCTCCCCATTCCTATCCTTTCTTTTTCTTCCTCTTTTTAAATCCTCAGAGGACGATGCTGTATAACCTGTACAACCTTCTTCCTCAGCGCATTCCTATCCGTGAGTTGTTTATTTCTTTATTTATATTCCTTTCTTTCTCTCCTAGTTTTTTTCTCTCTCTCTTTTTTTTTTTTTTTTACATCCTCAGAGGGCGATGCTGTATAACCTGCAAACATTGACACTAACGGATGAGGAACTGACTCTAGGCACGCTAGGGAAGGCGTTTTTACGAGTGCTGAAGAAGAAAACTTAGATAAACCTATGGAATATTTATGGAATATCTGATGCTGGAAAGAAATTGCTTAGTGGATTTGTAGATATTCCGATAACACTTACTTTATGTAACATCTATTCATATATGGCCATATATATATATATATATATATATATATATAATATATATATATATATATATATATATATATATATATATATATATATATATAGTCACACCCACACTCAAACCCACACACACACACACACACACACACACACACACACACACACACACACACACACACACACACACACACACACACACACACACACACACACGCACACGCACACGCACACGCACACACATCTATATATACACATACATATATATATATACATATACTTATATATATATATATATATATATATATATATATATATATATATATATATATATATATGTATGTATGTATGTATAAGTATATGTGTGTATATATATGTATGTGTATATATGTCTGTATGTGTGTATGTGTATGTGTGTTTCCAGAACTGTTTAGATTTCTGAAGTACTCATCATCTGGGTAACGGCAAAACTTCAGAACAGTCGAGTACTTAGTGTTGCAAGGGACTGTCGCAATGCCTCTGCAGCTACATTAAGGGTCATCCGTCTTGTCTAAAGTTATCCGTCCATCAAAATACACTGTGTTGTCTTTCAGCCATTTGCAACAGAAATTGTTTTTTCTAAATTACTCTGTGCCGATGTCCAGGTCAACATTTGCTAACATGAACCATGAAACATCTTCAAATGGAGGACGGTTGCCAATAGGTAGACGTTTAAGATAATTTCTCATGAAAATTTCCGATTGAATTGTGGGTATCCCAAAATTTGCTCTTTTGATTATGAGAGTGATCCCACATGGGGAAATTTGCTCCGTATTTTGTGACAAATTCAACTGGAAGTCTTTGTAGAGCCAGCATGGGATCATTTCCTATGCCAGAGTATGAGAGCACTGTATCATATCGAGTGTAGCAATGACGAGTAGATACTACTTCCGGAACCACAGATCCTATGACATTTGCCATGATAAAAAATAGGAACTACCGATCAACCGACTTCCAATCAACCTCCTTCGATTTGGTTAAAGTGACCACTTCCTTTCCGTTGGAGCATCTATGCAGGTTTTGGGTAAGTTTCGATGTCTTAGGAATTAAACATTAAAAAAAAAAAACATGAGTCTCCTGCCTTGCCCCTGGTTAATTCTAGATTCTTCAGGTTTGTGTGTAAAGATGCATAGAGTTCATGTTTTATCACAGCTTCTTCGAAATGTCAAGTGGCATATTTTATTAGAACTTCCTGGAAGTGGCAAGTGACAAGTTTATCAAAACTTGCAGTCATCAGTTTCTATATGATGGAGATAATGAATAAGAATGATAAAACAATAAAAGAAAATGTGACTATAACTGATATGCGTCTGTTTTAAACCATTAAAGAGAGAATTTGGTGTTCTAAATCACATAGGGAACCAAAGTGGCCTCTTTAGGTCGCAATTTTGGAGACGTCCCTTGAGCACGTTCCCTGGAGAAGAATACTGAAGAAAATTTACCAAGGACATTGTCAGGACCCATACTTAATAAAAAACGCTCTACCCATATTTTCCCCCGTGTTGCTGCGGCTTAGGCAAGGGGACGCAGCAAGATGCCGGAAAACAGCATGCACCGCGGCCATTGAAGTTGCCGCGGGGTGCCAAGTGCAGGTGGTTCTTCCTCTCAGAGAAGCCCTCCAGCACGGTGCTCATCAGCCCTCCCTCTCCCCAATCTCTGGAAGCTGTGAAAGTAATGGTCGCAAACCATACTAAGGCAAAGCTCTCGCAAAAGAAGCAGAGGCAATTCAAGAGGCCCTTCAGAATCCCAAAGACTTTTCTAAACAATGATTGATATCGAGGAAGAGGCAAGTGTAGCGTTTGTCATCCCAAACAAGGAGTCGAAGGACTTGCTCGTGAACCGACTAGAAGGTCAGTGTCAGCCTAGGCACCAGAATGGCCACTGTTATTGCGGGAGTCAAGGCCAAGTCGCTAATATAATGGAGAAGGCAAAGGCCAGCCTCCAGTTTCCAGAATCTGCTATAGCCAACAGCACAACCAGTGTTCATTGCCACAAATGTAGAAAAAAGTATGGATGATCACTTTCGTCAGAAATACATGCGGAGTTATAGTCGAATTCGGTCAAATACTTCTCTTGCACTGTGAAGTTATCCACCATTCCAATCATACCTACAAACAACCGGGTGTTCCTCCAAAGCTTTCCTTGGAATAAGGAAGCATCAAAGCTCCTTAAGACAAGTGTCCAGCAGACTGCTAACAATCAAGGTCCAAACATGGTAAAAGCAC
>NC_051394.1:44156794-44159294 GCF_015228065.2 Penaeus monodon
CAACGTTATTTCTCAACAAATGCAACCATAATCACCCCCAAAATACATGTAATTCCGCCACCCTCTCTACATCCCCTTCCACACCCACCAGTGATCCGGAAACGCCAGCGTCAGGAGAATCTGTTCAAGTTCATGACGGTACTGAAGGCGGAGGTGTGGGTGTCCATCGTGGCGGCGCTGGTCGTCACGGGCATCATGATCTGGCTGTTGGATAAATACTCGCCTTACTCGGCCCAGAACAATGCTGCTCTTTACCCGCCGAACTGCAGGTACTTGACTTGGTGGTTTTGGGTGCATTGGGTGTCCTGTTCTTGTGTTGTCATTTGTGGTTGTTTGGGAATAATGTGACGTTCTTCTGTTTATATATTTCTTTTTAATCGATGTTCAGTTTTTTTATTATATTATTAGCAATACCGTTACTGGAATCACTGTTGATGAAATAAATGCCCTACATATCATTAATACATCGAGAATATCAATGAATTGTCCCTGAAATAATTATAGTTGATATAAAAGCCCTGCATATCATCATGAATACACCAGGAATATCTATAAATCATCCTTCAATCCTGCAGGATCTTCACGCTGAAGGAGAGCTTCTGGTTCGCCCTGACGTCCTTCACGCCGCAGGGAGGAGGGGAGGCACCCAAGGCTCTCAGCGGCAGGACTCTCGTAGCGGCTTATTGGCTCTTCGTGGTGCTAATGTTAGCGACTTTCACCGCTAACCTCGCTGCCTTCCTCACCGTCGAGCGTATGCAGGTATAGAGGAAGAGAGAGAGAGAGAGAGAGAGAGAGAGAGAGAGAGAGAGAGAGAGAGAGAGAGAGAGAGAGAGAGAGAGAGAGAGAGAGAGAGAGAGAGATTTTTTTTTTTATGATTGATAGAGTAGAAAAAATGAGGCATAGAAGTGAAGATACGCATTTTCAAATTCATGACGCAGACGTACATTAATTAATTATTTAATATTTTCCCATCACACATATTGTCATATTCTTGTTACACGTAATAATTACAGGTTTTGCATACTGTTTTTTACCAGAGCAACTAATGAATTAAACCATATACAAATCAAACGCACACATGCGCGCGCACACACACACACACACACACACACACACATTATATATATATGTATCTATATATGTATAGACATATGTATATGTATATGTATGTATAGACATACACATACATATTATATACATATACATAGATGTGTATTTATATACATATGTGCATATATGTATATATATATCCACACACACACAAATATACATACACACACACACAAATATACATATACACACACACAAAATACACACACACACACACACACACACACACACACACACACACACACACACACACACACACACACACCTATATCTATATCTCTCTCTCTCTATCTCTCTCTCTCTCTCTCTCTCTCTCTCTCTCTCTCTCTCTCTATATATATATATATATATATATATATATATATATATATATATATATATATATATATATATATATATGTATATGTTTCTGAAACGATTTCCAGTAAATTTGTTGTTCCGATCAAATGTTCGCTCAAAATCCGATCTGTTTGAAATATTCACGGGGAGCACTGGATAACACTTAGAATACCATTTGTGGGTTTGAACTTGTTATATATGTTTTATCTTTACTGCTTATCGACTTTCTATTATACTCTTCTATTCTCTGATATTTCTGCGACATTGTTTATTATTTATAAGGGCATAACAATGCCTGAGAGAGAGAGAGAGAGAGAGAGAGAGAGAGAGAGAGAGAGAGAGAGAGAGAGAGAGAGAGAGAGAGAGAGAGAGAGAGAGAGAAAGGATAGATAGATAGATAGAGCACCCATAGAACTAATCTAACCCCGGGGCCGCCCTTCAGACGCCCGTGAGTTCCCTGGAGGAGCTAGCGGGACAGAGCAAGATCAACTATACCGTGTTAAAGTCAACGGCCACAGGACAGTACTTCCAGAACATGGCGGCCGCAGAGGAAGAACTTTACCGGTACAGCCATCGAGTGAAATTTCAATATCACTTTGTATATTTTTCCCCTCCTTTTTTTTCGTATTGATATCAGTCGATCTGACCTTGCCAACGGAAGGTTTGGACTGTAGAAGTGCACGGCGGATGGAGATTTTTTGCTTTTGGAGAATATTTTTGACTGTCTTTTAGATATAGTCTTTTTTCTCTCTATTTCTCACGACACAAAACGTTGGATTTTTTCCCGAAAAGTATTCTTTTTGCATGACTCAGTTTTTTTGGTCAGTGCTGCTTCCCTTTTTTGTTATATAGAAATGGTAAAACCATATAATTTTGCATGAAAAGTGCAATACGACCGCCGAAGTTCCCTATTCGAAGCTGTGCGGCCTCGTCAGGAGAACACACCCAACCACGGCCGCTACACGAAGCTCGCCGACATAGCCTCGTAGATACCTCCCTCCCTTTCCCCTTCCCACCACCACCCACAGCCCCACGACCACACTTCACGTCT
>NC_051394.1:44166794-44169294 GCF_015228065.2 Penaeus monodon
GATGAATAGAGAAATGGATAAAAGATAAATAAACACTACAGTAAACCTGATTACCCAAGCGAAATTAAAAAAAAACTTCCCAACACAATCTCCATAAACAAAGCAGGTTCTAACAGCAAAGCCCATTACTCAGCATAACCCTACACAAATAAGAAATAGAAATAAAGAAAATTAAAATAAAAAATATAAAAAGCAACAACAAAACAACATTACCCAAAATAACCTTAAAAAAAAACACTAATAATTAGAAAGAAAAAAAAAAAGAAAAAATTAAAAAATATAAATAGAGAAAATATTTAATCAATTCTATACAATTCCAGGTGGGGTCTTCATCGCCACACTAATAGGCCTAGCCCTGGCCATGATCGCCTTGGCAGCCGAGGTCATGTACTACAAGCGCAGTCCAAACAAGGTCACGGACATAACACCCAAAATGGCGCTCAAAATGGCACCGGGAAAGGACCACGTTTCCCGAATTAATGTGACGCCCGTGTACTGATGGGGGCGTGGAGCCTGGGACCCGTGTTGCTCCGTCTTTCTCTTCTTTGTTTTGTGCAATATTGAGGATGTATGAGTTGCATCACCATCATGTATATCAATGTCTTTTTTTTAACGATTGTGATACTGATTATTTAAATTTTTGTTACTGATATTCTTGTTATATGGTTAATGTGGATATTATTATACTCATATAATTATGGTTCTAAAATAATGTGTTTGATAACTAATATGACTGCTGTTAATCACTTTTGTTACTATTCCAATTCCATAATTAACATTATTACAGTCACCATTCTTATTCTTTTAAAAACAAGTTTCTTTCCAACTTATGATTATCGAAAACTATTATTATTACCAATACTGATACTGTGATTGATTATCGTTATTATCGTTGTCGTTATTCTGTAATCACTACTGATACTACTTTCCTCATCAAGATCATCACGGCTACCATAATTATCATTCATATCACCCGTATTATTATCATTATTGTTATCCTTTTGTGCTCTAAGAAGCCTTCAGTTTACTTGTGTTATTAACTGCAGAAGTTCCAAGTGTTAAGCCGGTTGTATACCACTAGTCTTTATAGTGACCGATATCACATTTTAAGCAAATTGGTATATTGCACTTGATGATAAACTTAATGTACAAATTAGAGGTAGTGAATAGAAAATAAATAAAACAGGTAAAACTAATATTAGAGAAAATATCTCATATAATCAATCTATATTATAATTCACGGATCTTTTATGATGAACTTCAACAAAAAATAAACTGAAAACATCCATGAATCTCTTTGGTAGATAGTCTTATTTTATGTCAACGAATTCATATGAAATAACAATAGCAGTATCCAAAAACAGAATACAATTTATAATGAGTGTAGGGTAATAAATAGCAATGTCCCATTCTAAAAAAGGCACAAAAGTACATGTGCTAGAATTCACAGATCCAGCACATCACAAGCACAAAGTATACATTAGGAATGATCTCTCATGCGAACAATCAAGTACCTGTGATGCACTCTCTCGACCTATGTCTGACTAATGCAAATAGGTCGCACATTGGAAGGAAAGTAGGAGCTTAATCTTAATGCCTGTTTTAGACCCAGGAAAGTTCATGCTGTGTCGACCCGTCCCACAAGATAAAATGTTTTAGTTACCCTTGGATAATCCGTTTTCTTTTGTCTTGCCTTTCATGATATTTCTGTCACGAAAATGTCGAAATGTAAATGACAATATCTTCATGGAATTCTTTGTCAGGTTTATATTAGAATTCAACCGTAAATTTGTCGGTCTATATTATAGGCACATATATAATCTGCCAATCATGTTAATAAAACCCAGTGTGAAACAGACATAGGATTAGTAATGGTTAGGATAGAAATATGTTCTATGAGCATCTTTGGGTGATTTACATTGCATACAGTTCTTCTTGTCAATGTTGAAAAGTGACAGTGAATAATGTCACATACACACACACACACACACACACACACACACACACACACACACACTCACACACACACACACACACACACACACACACACACACACACACACACACACACACCACACGCACACGCACACGCACACACACATACATATATTGCATATGAGTATAAATGGAGTATTTTCAAGTTACCGACTGTAAACGCAATAGATATTCAGTCAACTCATAAGAAACTCACAAAGTGTCCTTGGTCTTTTTAAAATGTGGATCCAATACGTGAGTGTATCATCATATTCGCAGTTTCCCATGTACTATTGGGGATTTAGCAAGACTAGTATGTAGGGTATGATGTACACATTGTATATTATCACACAAAATATATGTGTACTACCATTCACTGTCATTATTGTCCTCTACCAGAATGCCTTCGGATGAATATTTAAAATAATAAAGAACAACAACAGCAATAATAATAATGATGATAATAATAATAACAACAACAAATATACATACTGTATCTCAGTATTTACTTTGTTTCAGACGTCCA